>NC_092145.1:159056749-159069249 GCF_043159975.1 Macaca nemestrina
TTCTGGGGAGTTGGGATTTTAACATGTATTTTTGTGGGGGACATAATTTAGCCTGTAAGAGACACACAGGAGATTTTCCACAGAATTTTAGACAGTTCCTTCGCAAACCTAACAGGTTCTCGGAGCTCTGGTGAAGCTTCTCCTATAAAAGTAATGAAGACGGGCGAACCGCAAGCCCCATAAGGTATTAAGGGAAGGGAGGGGTACAAGCTAGAGAAAGGGGATGAAGTAAGCCTGTCACAGTCATCTCAGAGAGGAGGGATGTCACTGTCTGTAACATGAATCTGTTATTTCTTCTTCTCAGTGAAGCCCAGTTCTCCGAAGCAGGTGAGCTTTTCGTGGCATCAGGACGCGGTGACAGTGACGTGTTCTGACCTGTCCTACAGGGGTCTCCTCTATGAGGTTCAGTACCGGAGCCCCTTCGACACGGAGTGGCAGGTGAGCCAGGCGGCCGTGACTCAGGGCGATGGTGGCTGGGCGTCCCCCAGGTGTGGGCTGTGGGATTTGCTGTTCAATCAGACTCCCGGGTCCCCTTTGTCTACACCTGCCTGAATTCCACTGTGCTGTTTCTTCCTGAGAGAGCTCTAGTCCAGCTCGCATTTCTCTCTGTGTCTCTGAGGGGTCTCCAGAGAAAGAGAACCAATAATATGTCTGTCTGTCTGTCTATCTATCTATCTATCTATCTCTCTATCTATCTATCTATCCATCTCTATATCATTCTTTCTGTCTTTCAACCTATTATCTATCTATCTATCTAATTCTATTTTATCTGTCTCTATCTCTTTCAATCAATCAATCTATCTGTCTCATTCTATTTTACCTCTATCTCTGTCTTTCAATCTATCATCTATATTGTTCTATTTTATCTCTCTCTGTCTTTCAAACTATTATCTATCTATCTATCTATCTATCTATCTATCTATCTATCTATCTATATCTATCTATCTCTATCTATATCATTCTCTCTGTCTTTCAATTTATCTATCTATCCATATCATTCTATTATATCTCTCTGTATCTCTTTCAATCTATCATCTATGTATCTATCTAGGTATGTATGTATGTATCTATCTACCTATCTCATTCTATTTTATCTGACTCTATCTCTTTCTATCTATCTATCTATCTATCTATCTATCTATCTATCTATCTAATCATTCTATTTTACCTCTATCTCTATATTTCAGTCTATTATCTATCTATCTATCTGTCTATCTATCTATCTATCTATCTATCTATCTATCTATCTATCTATCTATCTATCTCATTCTATTTTATCTCTCTCTAGCTGTTTCAATCTGCTATCTATGTATCTCATTCTATTTTATCTTTCTCTTTCAATCTATCATCTATCTATCTATCTATATCATTTTATTTTGTCTCTCTCTGTCTTTCCATCTATCATCTATTTTATCAATTAACTCTCTTTGTTCTATCTCTCTATTGCTCTATCCATATCTATTTTATGTACCAACTCTCTTTTATCTATCTATGTACCATCAATCATCTATGAATATCATCCCTATCTCTATCTAGCTCATCTATCTATCATCTCTATCTACCTACCTATTATCTCTCTCTATTCTACCATCTACTATCCTATCTATGTATTTATCTATCTACGTATGTATCTATATATCTACCTATCAACTATCTGTCTCTATCTATTTATGTATCATCTATCTGTCTACTTCTCTGTGTCTTCTGTCTATGTATTATCTATCTATCTATCTATCTATCTATCTATCTATCTATCTATCTATCATCTATTTATCTCTCTATCATCTATCATCTAGCTATGTATCATCTATCAAGTCTATCATCTCTCTGTTTTATCTTTTTATCTATCATTTCTTTATCTACCTCTAGTCCTACCTCTATCTCTACATATCTGTCTCTCTACACACACACACAGACATACACAGACACACACACACACAGACACACAAGCACAGGCACACAGACACACACACAGGCACACACAGAAACACAGACACGCACACACACAGACACACACACAGACATGCACACAAAGACAGACACACACAGGCACACACACAGACACACACAGAAACAGGCACACACAGACACGCACACACAGACACAGATGCAGACACACACAGAGACACACAAGCACAGGCACACAGACAGACACACACAGAGTCATGTGCTGCCTAAGGACCTTTTTGTCGTCAGCAGACAGCATGTATCACGGTAGTCCCCTGTGATTATCACACAGCTGTCCTATGCAGGTGTCCCAATTAGTTTCTTCTACACCCTATTTTTCCTGTAGCTTTTCTATGTTTAGATATGTTTAGATGCACAAATACTTGCATTAGGTTTGCCCGCACTATTCAGTACAGTAACGTGCTGTACAGGTGTGTAGCCCAGGAACAATTTGCTATACAGCCTAGGTGTGCAGTGGGCTAGACCAGCGAGGTGTGTCTCAATAAACTCTACAATATTCTCACAATGGAAAAGTCACCTCACAACGTATCTCTCAGAACACGTCCCATTGTTAAGCAATGCATGACTGTATATCTACATATATGTGTGTATACACACACACATATACACACACACACATATATACATAGCTTATATACATAGCTTATATACATACACATATGCACACACATATACACACACACATATATACATAGCTTATATACATAGCTTATACACATACACATATACACACACATATACACACACACATATATACATAGCTTATATACATAGCTTATATACATACACATATACACACACATATACACACACACATATATACATAGCTTATATACATAGCTTATACACATACACATATACACACACATATACACACACACACATATATACATAGCTTATATACATACACATATACACACACATATACACACACACATATATACATAGCTTATATACATACACATATACACACACATACACACACACACACATATATACATAGCTTATATACATAGCTTATATACATACACATATACACACACATATACACACACATATATACATAGCTTATATACATACACATATACACACACATATACACACACACATATATACATAGCTTATATACATAGCTTATATACATACACATACACACACACATATACACACACACACATATATACATAGCTTATATACATAGCTTATACACATACACATATACACACACATATACACACACACATATATACATAGCTTATATACATAGCTTATATACATACACATATACACACACATATACACACACACATATATACATAGCTTATATACATAGCTTATATACATACACATACACACACACATATACACACACACACATATATACATAGCTTATATACATAGCTTATACACATACACATACACACACACATATACACACACACACATATATACATAGCTTATATACATAGCTTATATACATACACATATACACACACATATACACACACACACGTATATACATAGCTTATATACATAGCTTATATACATACACATATACACACACATATGGGTATACACAGCTTATATAGACACATAACACACATATATACACACTTTATATACACAGCTTATATACACATATTTATACCCATGTATATACACACCTTACATACACCATATATACACACATATATAAACAGCTTATATACATATATACACACACACGTATATACACACTTTATATACACAGCTTATATATACACACATATATACACACATATATACACATATAGATACACAGCTTATATATACACATATATACACACCTTATATACACAGCTTATATACACACACATATATACACACATATATGTACACACCTAATATACACAGCTTATATATACACATATATACACACATATATACACACTTTATATACACAGCTTATATACACATATTTATACCCATGTATATGCACACCTTACATACACCATATATACACACATATATAAACAGCTTATATACATATATATACACACACGTATATACACACTTTATATACACAGCTTATATATACACACATATATACACACATATATACACGTATAGATACACAGCTTATATATACACATATATACACACCTTATATACACAGCTTATATACACACACATATATACACACATATATGTACACACCTAATATACACAGCTTATATATACACATATATACACACATATATACACACCTTATATACACAGCTTATATACACATATATACACACGTATATACACGCCTTATATATACACACATATATGTACACACCTTATATACACAGCTTATATATATACACATATACACACTCTGTGACTAGCTAGAGGTTTGTAAAATACACCAATCGGTGCTCCATAAAAATACACCAATCAGCACTCTGTGGCTAGCTAGAGGTTTGTAAAATGCACCAATCACTGCTCTGTAAAAATGCACCAATTGGTGCTCTGCGGCTAGCTAGAGGTTTGTAAAATGCGCCAGTCAGTGCTCCATAAAAATGCACCAATCAGCGCTCTGTGGCTAGCTAGAAGTTTGCTAAAATATGCCAATCAGTGAGCCATAAAAATGCACCAATCAGCACTCTGCGGCTAGCTAGAGGTTTGTAAAATGCACGAATCAGTGCTCCATAAAAAGGCACCAATCAGTGCTCTGCAGCTAGTTAGAGGTTTGTAAAATGTGCCAATCAGTGTGCCATAAAAATGCACCAATCAGCGCTCTGTGGCTAGTTAGAGGTTTGTAAAATGCACCAATCACTGCTCTGTAAAAACGCACCAATCAGTGCTCTGCAACTAGCTGGAGGTTTGTAAAATGCGCCAATCAGTGCTCCGTAAAAATGCACCAATCAACACTCTGTGGCTAGCTAGAGGTTTGTAAAATGCACCAATCAGTGCTCCGTAAAAACGCACCAATCAGCACTCTGCGGCTAGCTAGAGGTTTGTAAAATGGACCAATCAGCAGGACATGGGCGGGGACAAATAAGGGAATTAAAAACTGGCCGCCCCAGCCAGCAGCAGCAACCCATCTGGGTCCCCTTCCACAGTGTGGAAGATTTGTTCTTTCGGTCTTCACGATAAATTTTCGGTCTTCACGATAAATTTTCGGTCTTCACAATAAATCTTGCTGCTGCCCACTGTTTGGGTCCGTGCCACCTTTAAGAGCTGTAACCCTCACCGAGAAGGTCTATGGCTCCATTCTTTTTTTTTTTTGAGACGGAGTTTTGCTCTTGTTGCCCAGGCTGGAGTGCAGTGGCACGAGCTCGGCTCACTGCAACCTCTGCCTCCCGGGTTCAAGCCATTCTGGTGCCTCAGCCTCCCGAGTAGTTGGGATGACAGGCATCCACCACCACGCCCGGCTAATTTTTGTATTTTTAGTAGAGACGGGGTTTCTCCATGTTGGTCAGGCT
Source organism: Macaca nemestrina (assembly GCF_043159975.1). NCBI lineage: Eukaryota > Metazoa > Chordata > Mammalia > Primates > Cercopithecidae > Macaca > Macaca nemestrina. Next base: position 159,062,170 of record NC_092145.1, read on the forward strand.
GGTCTCAAACTGGCGACCTCAGCTGATCCACCCACCTCGGCCTCCCAAAGTGCTGGGATGACAGGCGTGAGCCACCGTGCCCGGCCTTGCAGCTTCATTCTTGAAGTCAGCGAGACCATGAACCCACCGGAAGGAAGACTCCAGACTCACAGGTTACATCACTAATCATTGTGTATGTGTGTGTGTGTGTGTGTGTGTGTGTGTTTGTTTCTCCAGTCCAAACAGGAAAATACCTGCAATGTCACTATAGAAGACTTGGATGCCGAGAAGTGTTATGCTTTCCGGGCCCGGGTGAAGGCCATGGAGGATGCGTATGGGCCAGACACGTACCCGAGCGACTGGTCAGAGGTGACGTGCTGGCAGAGAGGCGAGACTCGCGGTAATGTTTGTTACGCAGCAGGGCCGCATAACCTTGTCACCGGGCTGGAGTAGCCATAACCACCGACACTGTCCTGCCTTCTTGGGAGGTGGGAGGGAGGGTGTTTGTGAGCAGAGCATGTTTCTGAGCAAGCTCAGTCTTCTCTCATCCTCCAGGGCTCCATCTGAAAGCAACAAGCAATTGCGCTCCTTGCTTTGCTCCCTGCCTGCTTTCACTCGGGCTAGTTTTCCTTCTTTTTTTTTTTGAGACAGAGTCTCAGTCTGTCGCCCAGGCTGGAGTACAGTGGTGTGATCTCAGCTCACTGCAACCTCTGCCTCCTGGGTTCATACCGTTCCCTGCCCTAGCCTCCCGGGTAGCTGGGATTACAGGCACGCACCACCAAGCATGGCTAACTTTTGTATTTTTAGTAGAGTCGGGTTTCCCCGTATTGGCCAGGCTGGTCTCAAACTCCTGACCTTGTGATCCGCCCGCCTCGGCCTCCCAAAGTGCTGGGATTAAAGGCGTGAGCCACCATGCCCAGCTTTCAATGTATCTTTTCAGGGGGCATAATTTCAGGCGTACAGCCACCAACAGCCAAAAGCAAGCTCTCATATGCTGTAAAGACCCCAAGCAACAGGCTACATGTGGAACCTGCCCTTACTTCCTGGGAATGGCTGTGGGATGTGTTCTCGTCCAGAGACAGTTTCTCTTTCCAGAATATTTTCCATAGGAATCAAAATTTGTTGACGCTAACTTCATTAAAAAAAAATTAAGGCCCATCTCTACTAAAAATACAAAAATTAGCCTGGTGTGGTGGCGGACGCCTGTAGTCGCAGCTACTCAGGAGGCTGAGGCAGGAGAATCACTGTATTAAAAATACCAGACTGGGCTGGGCCCAGGGGCTCAAGCCTGTGATCCCAGCACTGTGGGAGGCCGAGGCAGGCAGATCACCTGAGGTTCGGAGTTCGAGACCAGCCTGGCCAACACGGAGAAACCCCGTCTCTACTAAAAAATACAAAAAATTAGCCGGGCGTGGTGGCGGCTGCCTGTAGTCCCAGCTACTCAGGAGGCTGAGGCAGGAGAATCGCTTGAATCCGGGAGGTGGAGGTTGCAGTGAGCCGAGATGGCGCCACCGCACTCCAGCCTGGGCGACAGAGTGAGATTCTATCTCAAAAAAAAAAAAAAAAAAAAAAAAAGTAAGTAAAAGATTTGCTGACACTAATATTTACAAAAAACAAAAAACAAAAAACAAACAACAACAACAACAAAAAAACCCAAAAAACCCCGAAACAACAAATAAACAACGAAGAAGAAAAAAAACATGAAACAGTGAGGAGGGTGGTTGGGGAGGAGATGAACCATCATGTTGAAAATGCACAGCAGCCTTTTTGTTTCGTTTCAGATTCGTGCCCAGAGCCTCGCACGCCTCCCAAACCGAAGCTGTCCAAATTTATTTTAGTTTCCAGCCTGGCCATCCTTCTGATGGTGTGTCTTCTCCTTCTGTCTTTACGGAAATTATGGAGGTAAGGAGGACACCTGCCAGGCATGGGTGGAGGATTTTGCTTGCAGAGTATCTGTGAAGTGGGAGAAAAGATTAATAGCCTGACAGAATCATTTCACTGGGCTTCAGTTTCCAATACAACGTCCACTTTTCTGACAGTGCATTGCAAGAAATTTCAGAGGGGCCGGGCACGGTGGCTCCCACCTGTAATCCCAGCACTTTGGGAGGCCGAGGCAGCCAGATCACAAGGTCACGAGTTCGAGACCAGCCTGGCCGATATGGTGAAATCCTATCTCTACTAAGAATACAAAAATTAGGGTTGGATGCAGTGGTTCACGCCCGTGATCCCAGCACTTTGGGAGGCTGAGGCAGGTGAATCACGAGGTCAAGAGATTGAGATCATCCTGGCCACCAGCGTGGCCAACATGGTGAAACCCCGTCTCTAATAAAAACACAAAAATTAGCCGGGCGTGGTGACGTGCACCTGTAGTCCCAGCTACTCGGGAGGCTGAGGCAGGAGAATCACTTGAACCTGGGAGGCGGAGGCTGCAGTGAGCCGAGATCACACCAATGCACTCCAGCCTGGGTGACAGAGCGAGACTCCGTCTCAAAAAAAAAAAACCCAAAAAAATTAGTTCGGCTAGGTGCAGTGGCTCACACCTGTCATCCCAGTACTTTAGGAGGCTGAGGCGGGTGGATCACCTGAGGTCAGGAGTTCGAGACTAGCCTGGCCAACATTCCAAAACCCCCACCTCTACTAAAAATATAAAAATTAGCCGGGTGCACTAGCACACGCCTGTAGTCCCAGCTACTCCGGAGGCTGAGGCAGGAGAATCGCTTGAACCCAGGAGGTGGAGGTTGCAGTGAGCTGAGATTGCACCATTATACTCCAGCCTGGGTGACAAGGGTGAAACTCTGTCTGAAACAAAGAAAACACAAAATGAGCCGGGCATGGTAGCGTGCACTTGTAGTCCCAGCTACTTGGGAGGCCGAGGCGGAAGAATGGCTTGAGGCTAGGAGTTTAAGGCTGCAGTGAACTGTGACTGCACCACTGCACTCCAGCCTGGGTGACAGAGCGAGATTCCGTCTCTCAAAAAGAAAAGAAGCGCAGGTAAAGCTGGGCAGCTTGGTGACGGCAGCAAGAAGAATTGTACAAGGTCTGGTATTGTCGTTGCTCAAGCTGTGACTGAATTTTCAGCTTTGGATCCAGTTAGAGATCTAAGCCGAAACAATATTCTTTCAGACCCCAGAGAGAGCTTTTCAAAAATGTGGAGGGTGAGTCATTTTCTTATTTATTTATGTGTGTATTTATTTTGAGATGGAGTCTCACGCTGTCGCCCAGGCTGGAGTGCAGTGGCGCGATCTCGGCTCACTGCAACCTCCGCCTCCCGGGTTCCCGCCATTCTCCTGCCTCAGCCTCCCGAGTAGCTGGGACTACAGGCGCCCACAACCGCGCCCGGCTAATTTTTTGTATTTTTAGTAGAGACGGGGTTTCACTGTGGTCTCGATCTCCTGACCTTGTGATCCGCCCGCCTCGGCCTCCCAAAGTGCTGGGATGACAGGCGTGAGCCACCGCGCCCGGCCTCCTGGTGGGAACTTTGTGAGGACCCCAGAGGCAGGGTCCCTGGGGAGGGTGAGGAGACACATGTATCCACGCGGAAGGCCCTGCCCTCCCATTCTTGGTGTCTCCCCGGGGTCCATACCCTGCACGTGGTTCTTCCCAGCCCTGCTTGGGGGACGGTGGCTGACCTGACCACATTCTCCGTCTCTATTTCAGAGTGAAGAAATTTCTCATGCCCAGCGTGCCAGACCCGAAATCCACCTTCCCTGGGCTCTTTGAGATACACCAAGGGAACTTCCAGGTATCCACCCTCTCCTTGTGTCTTCTCTCCTCTCCACCAAGCAGGTGCACCGTGCCCACACTCTTATCTCCCTGAGCGACCCTTTTAGAGAACGACATTTAGGGCCAGGCGCGGTGGCTCACGTCTCTCATCCCAGCACTTTGGGAGGCCGAGGCGGGTGGATCACTTCAGGTCAGGAGTTTGAGACCAGTCTGGCCAACGTGGTGAAACCCCGTCTCTACTAAAAATACAAGAATTAGCCAGGCATGGTGGCAGGTGCCTGTAATCCCAGCTACTCTGGAGGCTGAGGCAGGAGAATCGCTTGAACCGTGGAGGCAGAGGTTGCGGTGAGCTGAGATGGTGCCACTGCACTCCAGCCTGGGGAACAGAGCCAGACTCTGTCAAGAAAAAAAAAAAAAAAAAAGGAGGGAAGGAAGGGAAGGAGGGAGGGAGGGAGGGAGGAAAGGGGGAGAGAGAAAGGAAGGAAGGAAGGAAGAAAGGAAGGAAGGGGAGAAAGAAAGAAAGAAAGAAAGAAAAAAGAAAGAGAGAGAAAGAGAAAGAGAGAAAGACAGAGAGAAAGAGAGAAAGAAAGAAAGAGAAAGAAGGAAAGAAGGAAAGAAAAGAAGGAGAAGAAGGAAAGAAAGAAAAGAAAAAGGAAGAGAGAAAGAAAAAAAAAGAAAGAAAGGAAAGAGGAAATAAAAGGGGCGCGATCTCCGCTCACTGCAACCTCTGCCTCCCGGGGTCAAGCGATTCTCATGCCCCAGCCTCCTGGGTAGCTGGGATGACAGGCACCTGCCACCACACCCGGCTCATTTTTGTATTTTTAGTAGAGATGGGTTTCACCATGTTGTCCACGCTGGTCTCAAACTCAAGTCCACCCACCTCGGCCTCCCAAAGTGCCGGGATGACAGGCATGAGCCACCGTGCCCGGCCTGTGTGTTGATTTTAATGCTGCTTGGTTGTGTCTGAATTTCAAAGGGAACAGGGTAGAAGGAAGCATGTCCGACTCTGACTTCCCGTGATGTCTCAAACTAGGTTTTAAGATAACTTTGGAATCGCCTTGACCGAGTGGAGAGTCCGTCAGTCTGTTGCAGGGCTTAGAATTTTATTTTTGGGGGCCGGGCATGGTGGCTCATGCCTTTGATCCCGGCACTTTGGGAGGCCGAGGCGGGTGGATCACCTGAGGTCGGGAGTTTGAGACCAGCCTGGCCAACACGGAGAAACCCCGTCTCTACTAAAAATACAAAATTAGCCACGTGCGGTGGTGAACACCTGCAATCCCAGCTACTCAGTAGCCTGAGGCAGGAGAATCGATTAGAACCGGGGAGGCAGAGGTGGCGGTGAGCCGAGATCACGCCATTGCACTCCAGCCTGGGCAACAAGAGTGAAATTCTGTCTCCAAAAAAAAACAAAAAAAGAATTTTATTTTTGGTTTAGAAGGGTGTCCGTTTCAGAGCCCCCCGCATGCCCCAGACAAGAGCTTTGGAGGGGACTTAGACCTCCCAGACGAGACGGCTTTTCTGTTCCATTGGGAACGGCGTGGCTTCCGTGGGAGGCTGCCCGGTTCCGGGGACGTCTGCGGTGGGTACCATGTGGACGCTATCTGTGGTGTGTCTGTTGTGTTTGAGCTAGAACGTTTCCTCCTGGTAGGAGTGGATCACAGACACCCAGAACGTGGCCCACCTCCACAAGATAGCAGGTGCAGAGCCAGAAGGTGGCCCTGAGGAGTCTCTGGTGGTCCAGTTGGCCAAGACGGAAGCCGAGTCACCCAGGACGCCGGACCCACAGACCGAGGACGGAAAGGCCTCTGGGGGATCCCTCCTGCTTCCCCACCAGCCGCCCCTGCAAGGCGGTGACGTGGTCACTCTTGGGGGCTTTACCTTTGTGATGAATGACAGCTCGTATGTGGCGTTATGATGGACAGACAGCTGTCAAAGCCAACGTCAGGGTCCACGTTGACGTTTAAAGACCGAGGGGAGTGTCCCGGGGACTCCACACCACCATGGACGGGGATGGTCCCCTCCAGTGATGGTAGGGGTAGGAGCCTCTAAAGACCCAGCCTCACCGCCTAATGAAGATGCTGTTACGTTCAGTTTCCCCCACGTGGGTCTCTCTGTTCAAAGGCTTGATGGCGGATGGGAGCCAATTACTGGAGGAGACGGTCTCCCAGTTCCCTTTTGTGCCTGAACGTTGTGACGTAAACCCCAAGGCAGGACGTCCAAAATGCTCTAGGACCATCTTCCGCACTCTGTGAGCCCCCAGTTCCGTCCGTGTTCCATGTCCATAGGACTGGATTCTCTGAGAAATTTTTGTTTGTTTGTTTGGAGACGGAGTCTCACTCTGTTGCCCAGGATGGAGGTCAGTGGCACGATCTCGGCTCGCTGCAACCTCTGCCTCCCTAGTTCAAGGGATTCTCCCGCCTCAGCCTCCTGGGTACCTGGGATTACAGGTGCCCGCCACCAGGCTCGGCTAATTTTGTATTTTTTAGTAGAGACGGGGTTTCACCACATTGGCCAGGCTGGTCTCGAACTCCTGACCTCAGGCGATCCGCCCGCCTTGAACTCCCAGAGTGCTGGGATGACAGGCGTGAGCCACCACCTCCCTTCAAGTAATTCTTCTGCTTCAGCCTCCTGAGTAGGTGGGATTACAGGTGCCTGCCACCATGCCTGGCTAATTTTTTTTTTTTTACTTGCTATAGGGTTTCATCATGTTGGCCAGGCTGCTCTCAAACTCCTGACCTCAGATGATCCACCTGCCTCAGCCTCCCAAAGTGCTGGGATTACGGGCGTGAGCCACCGTGCCCAGATCTCAGAGGAATTTTTTTTTTTTGAGACGGAGTCTCACTCTGTTGCCCAGGCTGGAGAGCAGTGGCACAGTCTCGGCTCACTGCAACCTCCACCTCCTGGGTTCAAGCGATCCTCCTGCTTTAGCCTCCTGAGTAGCTGAGACTACAGTCATGCACCACTGCACCTGGCTAACTTTTGCATTTTTAGCAGAGACGGGGTTTCACCACGTTGACCAGGCTGGTCTCAAATTCCTGACCTCAGGTGATCCACCCGCCACAGCCTCCCAAAGTGCGGGGATGACAGGCGTGAGCCACCTGATCCGGCTTTCAGAGGATTTTCTTTTTTTTTTTTTTTCCAACAAAGAATAAAGCATTTCATCTTTTTTTTTTTTTTTTGAGACAGAGTCTCGCTCTGTGCCCCAGGCTGGAGTGCAGTGGCGCGATCTCGGCTCACTGCAAGCTCCGCCTCCCGGGTTCACGCCATTCTCCTGCCTCAGCCTCCCGAGTAGCTGGGACTACAGGCGCCCGCCACCTCGCCCGGCTAATTTTTTGTGTTTTTAGTAGAGACGGGGTTTCGCCGTGTTAGCCAGGATGG
>NC_092145.1:159074249-159198496 GCF_043159975.1 Macaca nemestrina
CAGTGTTATAGTGTGTATATATATATACTAATAATGAATAGCAATCTTATAGTGTGTATATATATATGCTAACAGTGGATAGCAATCTTATAGTGTACATACATATATTATACAGTAATAGTGGATAGCAATCTTGTAGTGATATATATATATACACACACACATATTAATAGTGGATAGCAATCTTGTAGTGATATATATATATATATACACACATTAATAGTGGATAGCAATCTTACAGTTTGTGTGTGTGTGTGTATATATATATATACACACACACTAATAGTGGATAGCAATCTTACAGTGTATATATATACACACACTAATAGTACATAGAAATCTTATAGTGTGTGTGCATACATACACACTAATAGTGGATAGCAATCTTATAGTGTGTGTATATATATACACACACATAGTGCATAGCAATCTTATTGTGTGTATATATATACACACACTAATATGGATAGCAATCTTATAGCATGTATATATATATACACACACACACACACTAATAGTGGATAGCAATCTTACAGTGTGTGTGTATATATATTCTTATAGAATATATATGTTCTTATAGAATATATATGTTCTTATAGAATATATATTCTTATATTCTTATATATATTCTTATATATATTCTTATATATAATATATATTCTTATATATATTATATATATAATATAATATATATTCTTATATATTCTTATAGAATATATATGTTCTTATAGAATATATATGTTCTTATAGAATATATATGTTCTTATAGAACATATATGTTCTTAGAGAATATATATGCACACACTAATTGTGGATAGCAGTCTTACAGAGTATATATATACACAGTAATAGTGGCTAGCAATCTTATAGAATATATATACACACACACACACACTAATGGGGGTAGCAATCTTAGAGTAAGAAATTGTGACTTTTTATAATCTTTGAAGAAGAACTTTCCCATTTCTCACAACATTACTCTGTGTCCAAAGTACGTTTGAATTTTGAAACTCTCTGTGCGGTTACCCGAAGGCCCCCTCCCTCGGCTGTGTGTTTGCTTTTCTCGTTACTGGAACAATGTGAGAGGTGTCCTGAGGTGTGGTTGGTTTCTGATGTCCCTGCAGATAGTGGAGAATGCTACTGTAGCAGGTTTCCCGTGGGCCCCTTGGCTTGAAGGATGACATGCTATCTCTGAGTTATTGAGATTTTGCTTCTTTGGGTGGGATTGGGTTTAAGTAAATTTTCCTGCAGGTGCAGTAAGTAAGCTTTCAGCAGCCGCGCTTGGAATAATTGTGTGTGTGTGTGTGTGTGTGTGTGTGTGTGTGTGTGTGTGTGTGTGTGTGAGATTGTTGTAGGGAACACAGAATTAAAATCTTTTTCCCACCAGGCACAGCGGTGGCTCACACCTGTCATCCCAGCACTTTGGGAGGCCGAGGCGGGTGGATCACCTGAGGTCAGGAGTTCGAGACCAGCCTGGCCAACATGGTGAAACCCCGTCTCTACTAAAAACACAAAAATGAGCCAGGCGTGGTGGCGGGTGCCTGTCATCCCGGCTACTCGGGAGGCTGAGGCAGAAGAATTGCTGGAACCCGGGAGGCAGAGGGTGCAGTGAGCTGAGGCCGTACCATCGCACTCCAGCCTGGGCAACAAGAGCGAAACTCCGTCCTCCCATCCCTACACAGAAAAAAGCCCCGCAGAGCATGTTCTACAGAATTAGTCATGAGTCACAGATATTATCTCTCCTTGGGGGAACATTCTGTATCAGCCGGGGGCCCCTGTTCCTTTCTCTTGAAATAACCGTTACTTGTGATCAGTAGCAGACATGACGGGCCCATCCCTGAAAAAGCCCCAGTTGAAAACCCGGATGTTCCCGGCCAAGAGCGTGACTTAAAAAGGCAGAGACAAGAAAGAACTGAGAAGCCAGGTGCAGTGGCTCACGCCTGTAATCCCGGCACTTTGGCAAGGCTGGGCTGGGTGGATCTCCCTTGAGCCCCCAGGAGTTCAAGACCAGCCTAGACAACATGACAAGACCCCGTCTCTTATATAATAATAATAATAATAAAATAATAAAATAATAAAAAATAAAAATAATTAAAAATAATAATAATAAAATAATTTAAAATAATAAAAAAATTAGCTGGGTGTACTGGCTAATTTTTGTAATACACTCAGTATTATCTAAAGTTTTTGCAAAAAAAAAAAAAGTATTTTCTTTCTTTTTTTATTTTTGAGACAGAGTCTCGCTCTGTCTCCCGGGCTGGAGTGCGGTGGCGCAATCTCCACTCACTGCAATCTCCACCTCCCGGGTTTACACCATTCTCCTGCCTCAGCCTCCCGAGTAGCTGGGACTATAGGCACCCGCCACCGTCCCCAGCTAATTTTTTTGTGTTTTTAGTAGAGATGGGGTTTCACCGTGTTAGCCAGGATGATCTGGATCTCTTGACCTCGTGATCCGCCCGCCTCGGCCTCCCAAAGTGCTGGGATTACAGGCGTGAGCCACCGCGCCCGGCCAAAAATTGTATTTTCAAATGAGCAGATTCCATCTCATAAAAGAAACGACTTCTTCATCTTCCTAGGAGGCTGTAGAGTTAATAAACTTCGTGAGTCCATTTTGTAACAGACTCAATGCCCATAACATATTGTACTTTTATGTTTTCGAGATAGAGTTTTGCTCTTGTAGCCCAGGCTGGAGTGCAGTGGCGGGATCTCGGCTCACTGCAGCCTCTGCCTCCCGGGTTCAAGTGATTCTCCTGCCTCAGCCTCCTGAGGAGCTGGGATTACAGGCAACCACCACCACGCCTGGCTAGTTTTTGTATTTTTAGTAGAGACAGGGTTTCACCATGTTGGCCAGGATGGTCTCAAACTCATGACTTCAGGTGATCCACCCGCCTCGGCCTCCCAAAGTGCTGGGATGACAGGCGTGAGCCATGGCACCTGCATACACTGATTTTTATACATAGTGTATATTATATACACTTATTTTAAAATATACACTTATTTTATACATAGTATATATTATATATGCATGCTATTATCTATTATGGATATAATATGATATCATATGCATGTGACAATTTAGAAAGATTTTGTTGTTTACTTAGAGTTTGTAGTAGTTTGGGAATAGCTAATTTGGCTTCAATTTACTAAAAACAAAAATCTCTGGATTTTCTTCTTTTTTTTTTCTTTCTGTTTAAGTTTTTAAATTAAAGACAGAGTCTCAGCCAGGCACGGTGGCTCACACTTGTCATCCCAGCACTTTGGGAGGCCGAGGCGGGTGGATCCCCTGAGGTCAGGAGTCTGAGACCAGCCTGGCCAACATGGTGAAACCCCGTCTCTACTAAAAATACAAAAATTGGCTCCCAGCACGGGAGAAAGAAGGAGGCTGGGAGGTTAGGCCAGTCTGATCTCTTCACGTTCTTCTGCCTGTTTTTATCCTGGCCGTGCTAACAGCTGACTAGTGGGTGCCCATCCACCACCCAGATGGAGGGTGGGTCAGCCTTTCCCAACCCACGGACTCAAATGTTCATCTCCTTGGACAACACCCTCACAGACACACCCATTATCAAGACTTGGCCTCCTTCAGTCTAATCTAGTTGACGCTCAGTATTCACCCTCCCAGGGTGAGAGCCTCTCCCAAATGAGACTGAGAGTCCTTCCATTGTCTCTCTGGGAATGTAGCTTCAGCGTGGACAAAAAAATCCTTCCACAGTGGAGACCAGGTGACCTCTCTCCATCCTGTCTTGGCAGAGACAGTCGAAAAACAAACAAACAAACAAACACAAACAAACAAACAAACTCAAAAGCCTCTGCAAATTCCATCTCAGGCCTGGGGGGGATTTGGCCCTGACTTTAAAAGCAAAGACCTCCACAAAGGCCCTTTTCTCTTCTCTGGATTTGAGAACTTTTTTTTTTTTTTTTTTTTTTTAGATAGAATCTCACTCTGTCACCCAGGCTGGAGTGCAGGGGCGCCATCTCGGCTCACTGCAACCTCCGCCTCCCCGGTTCAAGCCATTCTCCTGCCTCAGCCTCCCAAGTAGCTGCGATGACAGGTGCCCACTATCTCGCCAATTTTGTATTTTTTAGTAGAGACTAGGAGAGGGGCTGGGCGCGGTGGCTCAAGCCTGTAATCCCAGCACTTTGGGAGGCCGAGGAGGGTGGATCACGAGATCAAGAGATGGAGACTATCCTGGCTGACACGATGCAACCCCGTTTCTACTAAATATACAAAAAAAAAAAAAATTAGCTGGGTGCAGTGGTGCATGCCTGTCATCCCAGCTACTCGGGAGGCTGAGGCAGGAGAATCACTTGAACCGGGAGGCAGAGGTTGCCGTGAACCAAGATGGTGCCCCTGCACTCCAGCCTGGGCGACAGAGGGAGACTCCGTCTCAAAATAAATAAATAAATACATACATACATAAAAATAAAAATAAAAAAAGATGCCTGCTTACCTGTCGCATCATTCTCGTTGGGAGGGCTCGCTAGACCGTGACGTTCACAGTCAGTACTAAGTTGGCCAACTCAGTTATTTTCGGTGTACCTGGGCAGGTCCTGCTGGTCCTTCCTGTGGCTGTTTTGTCCTGGGGTGGTGGTAAAAAGCCTGGGGCGGTGGGGGGGGGGCGGGTGACCAAGCATTGGGTCTCGTGGGCGGGATTCCAGCCGGCCTTTCTGCACCAGCCTACAGGTGCCAAGGAGGTTGGTTGGGTGACCGAGCATTGGGTATAGAGGTCAGGAGTGTGACCGGCCCTTCTGTACCTGTCTACAGGTGCCAAAGAAGCTGGTTGGGGTGACTGACAATTGCGTCCGGGGTAAAGGACTCTGGCTGGCCCTTCTGCACCTGTCTATAGAGGCCTCCGTGGGCGTCTTCAAGGCTGTATCTGGGGGTCTCCATGGCTGTCTTTCTGTAGGGGGCGTTGGCCAGCGTGGCCCCCCACTCTGGTCCTGCCTGTCTGTAGCTGAAGGGCATACCTTCCTCTGCTGTCTCTGCTGAGCATGCACAGAGTGTCTTGGTTCATATGGCATCTCAGCAAACTTCTGAGCCCTTCCAGGGGATGAGGGAACCATGCCGGGGATCTGGGGGTGGGCGGCTGATTCGGATTTCTCTGCCCCGTGGAAGCCTGCAGCCACCTCTGCTGGCTGCCTTCTACTGAAGCATGCAGTTAACGTCAGCTGTTCCCTGGGTCTCAGCCTCGGGAAGCAGGCCACGGGGGCCCGCCTCTCAGCTCCCAAAATGAGGATACGGCTTTTTCTCTCTCCTGGCTGAATTCCTCCGAATTTTACCTCCCGGCCATCGGGACCTCTTCGACCTGCAAAGATGATTCCGGGGACAGCCCGGGAACCCCCAGACACACAAGAGGAAATCGTGAATCAATTCTGAGGTGTGTTTTTCTACAGAAAGAGCCTACGTCTTTCGAGTGCAATAGTTGGTGATACCCCGGGCTAACACGGTGAAACCCCGTCTCTACTAAAAATACAAAAATTAGCCGGGCGTGGTGGCAGGTGCCTGTCATCCCAGCTACTTGGGAGGCTGAGGCAGGAGAATTGCTTGAACCCGGGAGGTGGAGGTTGCAGTGAGCTGAGATGCGGCCACTGCACTCCAGCCTGGGTGACAGAGCGAGACTCTGTCTCAAAAAAAAAAAACAAAACAAAACCAAAGCAAACCAAACAAAAAAGAACCCCATGGCAGAGAAATAATCTTGGCATACACATACAAGTTGTGGAAAGTTCTCTGAATCACCCTCCACATCGTGATCAGATATTTGTCAGAAGAGCTTGACCAGTCATTTGCTCAGTAGGTATTTACAGATGTTTTTACTGTGAGGAAGCAGTGGGTGCGACGGCATCTCCCTCCCCAAATTCATGTTCATGCTGTCCTTCAGAATGAGAGTTTATTTGGATATGGAGTCTTTGCAGGTGTATTTAAGGTAAAGATCTTGAGATGAGATCATCCTGGAGTTGGGTAGGTCCTAAATGCAATGACAGGTGTCCTTCTAAGAGACAGAAGAGGAGACACAGACACAGAGGGGGAGGCCACGTGGAGACTGAGGCAGAGACTGGAGTGATGCGGCCACAAGCCCAGGGACGCCTGGAGCCCCCAGGAGCTGGGAGAGGCAGGAAGGATCCTCCCCTAGAGTCTCCAGAGGGAGCTGGATACACCTGGAGTGGATTGAACTGTGGTCCCCTAAACAGATGTCCATGTCCTAATCCCCAGAACCTGTGAGTGGGACCTTGTTCGGAAAAGGGGTCTTTGCAGATACAGTTGAATGTAAGACATCGAGATAAGGCTCCAGAAAGAACCAAACACAGTTGCAATGGGCTGGGATGGTGACCTCAAAAGATCTGTCCATGTCCTAACCTGTAGACTTGTGAATAGAATCTCATTTAGAAAGAAGGTCTCTGCAGGTGTCATTCAGTTGAGTATCTTGAGATGAGATCACCCTGGATTAGCTGAGCTCTAAATAGAATGACAGGTGTCCTAAGAGACAGAAGAGGAGACACAGACACAGAGGAGGAGGCCACGTGGAGACTGAGGCAGAGACTGGAGTGATGCGGCCACAAGCCCAGGGACGCCTGGAGCCTCCAGGAGGTGGGAGAGGCAGGAAGGAGCCTCCCCTAGAGCCTTGGGAGGCAACACAGCTCTGTCCACGTGTTGACCTCAGACTCCTGGTCTCCGGGACGGGGAGAGAACACATGTGTGTTGTTTTAGCCCCTAGTTTGTGGTTTGTGGTCTTTTTCTTTCTTTCTTTTTTTTTTTTTTTTGAGACAGAGTCTCTCTCTGTTGCCCAGACTGGAGTGCAGTGGCGCGATCTCGGCTCACTGCAACCTCCGCCTCCCGGGATTCAAGCGATTCAAGCAATTCTTCTGCCTCAGCCTCCTGAGTAGCTGGGATTACTGGCCTCCGCCATCACAACGGGCTAAATGTTGTATTTTTAGGGGAGACGAGGTTTCTCCATGTTGGCCAGGCTGGTCTCAAACTCCTGACCTCAGGTGATCCACCTGCCTCAGCTTCCCAAAGTGCTGGGACAGGCGTGAGCCACCGCACCCGGCCCTTTTTTGTTTTTTGTTTTTCTTGAGTCAGAGTCTGGCTTTGCTGCCCAGGCTGGAGTATAGTGATTTGATCTCAGCTCACTGCAACCTCTGCCCCCCGGGTTCAAGTGATTCTCCTGCCTCAGCCTCCTGAGTGGCTGGGATTACAGGTGTACACCACCATGCCCAGCTAGTTTTTGTATTTTTAGTAGACACAGGGTTTCACCATGTTGGCCAGGCTGGTCTCAAACTCGTGACTTCAGGTGATCCACCTGCCTCGGCCTCACAAGGGACTGGGATTACAGGCGCCCGCCACCGTGCCTGGCCTCTGTTTTCTTTGTCGTTTAAATGGAGATGAAATTCGCATCATATCAAATGCAACGTTTTATACTCAACCTCAGTAATCATCAGGGAAATGCAGATTTTAAAATCACACAGAAACACCACCTTGCCCCAGCCAGAATGACCATTATTAAAAAGTAAAAAAAAAAAAAAAAAAAAAAAAAAAAAAAAAAAAAAAAAGATATTGGTGTGGGTGTGGTGAAAACGGAATGCTTTATATACTCCTGGTGGGGAATGTAAATTAATACAAGCTCTATGAAAAACCGTATGGAGGCTGGACACGGTGGCTCACACCTGTCATCCCAGCACTTTGGGAGGCTGAGGCGGGTGGATCACCTGAGGTCAGGAGTTCAAGACCAGCCTGGCCAACATGGTGAAACCCCATCTCTACTAAAACTACAAAAATTAGCCGGGCGTGGTGGCAGGTGCCTGTAGTCCCAGCTACTCGGGGGGCTGAGGCAGGAGAATGGCATGAACCCGGGAGATGGAGGTTGCAGTGAGCTCAGATTGCACCATTGCACTCCAGCCTGGATGACAAGAACAAAGCTCTGTCTCAAAAAAAGAAAAGAAAAAAAAAATAAAAAAATACATTACTAGGTGCAGTGGCTCACGCCTGTAATCCCAGCACTTTGGGAGGCCGAGGCGGGTGGATCACCTGAGGTCAGGAGTTCAAGACCAGCCTGGCCAACGTGACAAAACCCCGTCTCTACTAAAAATACAAAATTAGCTGGGCGAGGTGGCCCAAGCCTGTAGTTCCAGCTACTCCGGAGGCTGAGGCAGGAGAATCTCTTGAACCCGGGAGGCGGAGGTTGCAGTGAGCCCAGATCGCGCCACTGCACTCCAGCCTGGGCAACAAGACCGAAACCCTGTCTCAAAAACAACAACAACAAAAAATCAGAGCTTCATTCTCAGAACATTTATATACATGCTTTTCAGTTTTTTATTTCTCACGAAGTTTTGCCCAGGAGCCCAGTAACTGGGTCCCATTTTGTTTTAAATAAGGGTTACTTGTCAGAGAACAATTACGTCTCTGACTCTGGCAATCGGCAAGAGTGGGAAGTCCCAGTTATAAAGACATTATCCATAATTCTGGAAGCAGCTTTCATAAGCCAGGCTCCAACGCTCTGCCCAAAACCACCGCTTAAATCTTGCTGGCTCCAAGCGACGTGCAGCTTTAAGAGCAAAACCAGACAGCAGGAACCCCCGCCTTCTGAAGAAAGGTGGAGAAGGGGGTGGGGGGGAAGCAAAAATGCCTCATGTTTCACAGCGTATGAAAGAAAAAAAATACAACGTGTGGACTGCTTACTGACAGGTGAAATAGGGTTCCCATTTTTAAAGAAAAACAGTACTTCCTCCGAGAAAGCCTGCCAGACATTTAGGAATTACTAAATTCCTAGTGTGTGGCGTTTCTGAAAAACACGTGTACGAGATGTAGTAAGCATCCTGATTAAATTAATAAATTAAGTCAATGAATTAAATTAATTAAAAAATTAACGACTTAAATAAATCAATAAATTAAATAAATTAAATTAATTAACAAAAGCGGCAAATTAATTAAATCAATAAAACTAACAAGTTAGTTAAATTAACGAATCAAATAAACTAAATTAATTAATAAAGTGATGAATTAATTAATTAATAAAAGAGATGAATTAATTAAATCAATTAATAAAAAGCGACGAATTAATTAGATCAATTAATAAAAAGTGATGAATTAGATTAACAAAAGCGATGGATTAATTAATAAAAAGCGATGAATCAATTAGATTAATTAATAAAAGCAATGAATTAATTAGATTAATTAATACATTAATGAATTAATTGACATGTCAAATTTATAATGAATGAAATACTAAATTAATGAATAAATAAATTAATTAAGTAAATCGATTAATGATTAAATTAAATTAATTAATGACATCCTAATTAAATTAATCGGAATAATAAACCACCTAAATGCATTGACCTGGAACTGGCATCTCCCGCCCTGGGTATAAGCGCTGATGGACACTCCCCGTGAACTGCAAAGAGCAAAAGGCATTTTTGGATTCTCAGCGTCTGGGCAGCATTTGTGCAATGACCAGGAGCAAGCGACCAGGTCCGGCTCTCAATCACTGGCCTGTCTGATTGTCAAACAAAAGCAACCCTTCTTTTAGAATTTCGCGTTTTCAGACTTTCTGTTAGCATTTGCAACAGGCTGGTGGGTGCAGGCAACCAGGCGTTAGGATGCTGGCTGTTGCAGAATTTAACTCTGCGTCCTAAGAATGAATGGCATTCATTTTGAGTTTCTGCCTGGCAATCAGCGGGTCTGCAAAAACAGCCATTCAGAGATGAGGAAAACCGGGGGCAGATACTTGAATGATAGTTTTAAAGTGAGGTGAGTCAATAGAACTAGGCATATGACTCAAGGACCCTCAGTTTTAATGATAGTTACTTTATTTGTGAGACGGCGATTCAAGGACCCTCAATTTTTATTTTATTTGTGAGACAGAGTCTCACTCTGCACCCAGGCTGGAGTACAGTGGTGTGATTTCAGCTCACTGTAACCTTCACCTCTCAAGTTCAAGGCTCAGACTCTGGAGTACCTGGAATTCCAGGCACCTGCCACCAAACCCGGCTAGTTTTTGTATTTTTAGTAGAGATGGGGTTTTGCCATGTTGGCCAGGCTGGTCTCGAACTCCCAACCTCAGGTGATCCACCCGCCTCAGCCTCCCAAAGTGCCAGGATTACAAGTGTGAGCCACTGTGCCTGGCCTCGCCTTCCCTTCCCTTCTCTCTTCTCTTTTCTCTTCTCTTCCTTCTCTTCCCCTCCCTCCCTCCTTCCCTCCCTCCCCTCCTCTCCTCTCCCCTCCTTCCTTCCTTCTCTCTCTTTCTTTCTCTCTCTCCTTTTCCTTCCCTCCCTTCCTTCCTTCTCTCCTTCTTTCCTTCTCTTTCTTTCTCTCTCTCCTTTTCCTTCCTTCCCTTCCTACCTTCCTTCCTCCCTCCCTCCCTCCCTTCCTTTCCTTCTTTCTTTTCTTTCTTCCTTTCTTTTTCTTGTCTTGCTCTGTTGCCCAGGCCGGGGTGCAGTGGCACCATCTCGGCTCACTGCAAACTCCGCCTCGTGGGTTCAAGGCATTCTTGTGCATCAGCCTTCAAAGTAGCTGGGACTACAGGTGCACGCCACCACATCTGAATAATGTTTCATTGTTTGTAGACACAGGATCTTGCTATGTTGATGAGGCTGGTCTCAAACTCCTGGGCTCAAGGGATCTGCCCTTCTCTGGCCTCCCAAAGTGCTGGGATTAGAGGCGTGAGCCATGATGCCCGGCCCTACTATCTATTTCTACAGTTACATAGTTGTGTCCCAAAAAGGAGGCACTGTGAAATATTCTTTGCACTGTGGCTGGGTCTGCAAAAGGGAATGATGGTACCTGTGTGTCACTGGGGTCAGTTTTTATTTATTTTATCTTTTATTTATTATTTATTTATTTATTTATTTATTTTGAGACAGAGTCTCCCTGTCACCCAGACTGGAGTGCAGTGGCACAATCTCAGCTCACTGCAACCTACGCCTCTTGGATTCAAGTGATTCTCCTGCCTCAGCTTCCCGAGTAGCTGAGATTACAGGCACCTGCCATCACACCTGGCTAAGTTTTTTTTTTTTTTTGAGACGGAGTCTCGCTCTGTCACCCAGGCTGGAGTGCAATGGCGTGATCTCGGCTCACTGCAAGCTCCGCCTCCCGGGTTTACGCCATTCTCCTGCCTCAGCCTCCCGAGTAGCTGGGACTACAGGCACCCGCCACCTCGCCCGGCTAGTTTTTCGTATTTTTTAGTAGAGACGGGGTTTCACCGTGTTAGCCAGGATGGTCTCGATCTCCTGACCTCGTGATCCGCCCGTCTCGGCCTCCCAAAGTGCTGGGATGACAGGCTTGAGCCACCGCGCCCGGCCTAGTTTTGTATTTTTAGTAGAGACGGGGTTTCACCACGTTGGCCAGGATGGTCTCGAACTCCTGACCACAGGTGATCCGCCCGCCTCAGCCTCCCAAAGTGCTGGAATGACAGGTGTGAGCCACTGCGTCCAGCCCTTTTTTCTTTTTTTTTGAGACAGTTTTGTTTTGTTTTGTTTTTGAGACAGAGTCTCACCTTGTTACCCAGGCTGGAGTGCAGTGGCACAATCTCAGCTCACTGCAACCTCCGCCTCCCAGGTTCAAGCAATTCTCCTGCCTCAGCCTCCGGAGTAGCTGGGATGACAGGCGTGCACCACCACGCCCGGCTAATTTTTGTATTTTTAATAGAGACGAGGTTTCACCATGTTGGCCAGGCTGGTCTCGAACTCCCGACCTCAGGTGATCCACCCACCTCGGCCTCCCAAAGTGCTGGGATGACAGGCGTGAGCCACTGCACCCGGCCGGGAATTTAAGTTTCTGCTGCCAGCTTCCTTTATCCCTGGCCTGCAGGAGCATCGACTTCCCAAGGCTGTCCAAAGTTTGCCCCTCCTCTCGGACAGAGAAAGCTCCAAGTTCACAGCCAACACTGCACCTTTTGCAAAAGGTGAAGACACAGAGGAGCTATTCGGAAACTGCAGGAAGCAGGAACCGCAGGGAGTCTCTGCTTGTCTGTAAAACCGGTCTACCACCTTTTAGAAAGGCCTTCAGTTTTACTTGCAACTTGCTGTTTTGTTTCACAAACCGGGTAGACGGCGAAGGCGTTGCTCCTCAAATCGCCACTTGGTGGCAGCCAATACCTGTAACTTCCAGTGTTGCTTTTTATTTCTCTTTTTGAAATGGGAGTTTTGCTCTTATCACCCGGACTGGAGGGCAGGGGTGCGATCTGGGCTCACTGCAACCTCCGCCTCCCGGGTTGAAGTGATTCTCCTGCCTCAGTCTCCCAAGTAGCTGGAATTACAGGCACCTGCCACCACACCAGGCTAATTTTTGTATTTTTAGTAGAGACGGGGTTTCACCGTGTTGACCAGGCTGGTCTTGAACTCCTGACCTCAGGTGATACACACGCCTCAGCCTCCCAAAATGCTGGGATGACAGGCGTGAGCCACCGCGCCTGGCCCAAAGAAGAGAGATTGAAATGGACCCCCTTTTATTGGTGCAAGAGGAGGGTTTTGGAGGTAAGAACCTTCACTATGGGTTCGTCCTGCACACCATCTGACCCTTAGGACTTTTTTTCAGGCTGGGCGCAGTGGCTCTCAGGCCTTCTCATCCCAGCACTTTGGGAGGCCGAGGCCGGTGGATCACAAGGTCCGGAGATAGAGACCAGTCTGGCCAACGTGGTAAAACCCTGTCTCTACTAAAAATACAAAACAACAACAACAACAACAACAAAAACAATGGGCCGGACGCAGTGGCTCACGCCTGTAATCCCAGCACTTTGGGACGCCGAGGCGGGCGGATCACAAGGTCCGGAGATCGAGACCATCCTGGTTAACACGGTGAAACCCCGTCTCTACTAAAAATACAAAAATTAGCCAGGCGTGGTGGCAGGTGCCTGTAGTCCCAGCTACTGGGGAGGCTGAGGCAGGAGAATGGTGTGAACCCGGGAGGTACAGGTTGCAGTGAGCCGAGATCGTGCCACTGCACGCCAGCCTGGGCGACAGAGCCAGATTCCATTTCAAAAGAAAAACAAAAAAACAACAACAAGAAAACACCCAAAATAAACCACAGTAGTTTTTTTCAGCGCTGAAGCAAAACCAGAATTGAGACTTGATGACCATCGTTATATCCACTCAACAGAGAACCAGGAGACGCCAAATGCAATAAAATGATGGAGGTCTCCTCCTCTGCATTTGCACTTTAGGGCTTTGGATAATCCAAGCATATCGTGCCCGTTAAGAATTTTCCAGGAGAGGAAAACTTTGCGATAGGATTAAGCCCCATAAAAATGTTATTAAAAATCATGTACAATTAAATGTCCCCTTTGCTTCAGACTTAAATAATTCAAAGTTTCCTTTTACCTTTTTTAAACACACACACACACACACACACAGAACACAATTATGTACAGGTTAACCAAATATTGCAGATGCGTTTTAGATTTCATTGTATTGATGTTCTGAAATTCAGAGTCTACTGTAATTTACCTAATACAGGTGAATTCAGAGTCTGCTGTGATTTACCTAATAGAGGTGAATTCAGAGTCTGCTGTGATTTACCTAATACAGGTGAATTCAGAGTCTGCTGTAATTTACCTAATACAGGTGAACTCAGAGTCTGCTGTGATTTACCTAATACAGGTGAATTCAGAGTCTGCTGTAATTTACCTAATACAGGTGAATTCAGAGTCTGCTGTGATTTACCTAACACAGGTGAATTCAGAGTCTGCTGTGATTTACCTAATACAGGTGAAATTCAGAGTCTGCTGAAATTTACCTAATAGAGGTGAAATTCAGAGTCTGCTGTAATTTACCTAATACAGGTGAATTCAGAGTCTGCTGTAATTTACCTAATACAGGTGAAATTCAGGGTCTGCTGTAATTTACCTAATACAGGTGAATTCAGAGTCTGCTGTAATTTACCTAATACAGGTGAATTCAGAGTCTGCTGAAATTTACCTAATACAGGTGAAATTCAGAGTCTGCTGAAATTTACCTAATAGAGGTGAACTCAGAGTCTGCTGTAATTTACCTAATACAGGTGAAATTCAGAGTCTGCTGAAATTTACCTAATAGAGGTGAACTCAGAGTCTGCTGTAATTTACCTAATACAGGTGAAATTCAGGGTCTGCTGTAATTTACCTAATAGAGGTGAATTCAGAGTCTGCTGTAATTTACCTAATACACGTGAAATTCAGAGTCTGCTGAGATTTACCTAATACAGGTGATTTCAGAGTCTGCTGTGATTTACCTAATAGAGGTGAACTCAGAGTCTGCTGTAATTTACCTAATACACGTGAAATTCAGAGTCTGCTGTAATTTACCTAATACAGGTGAATTCAGAGTCTGCTGTAATTTACCTAATACAGGTGAAATTCAGAGTCTGCTGTGATTTACCTAATACAGGTGACATCAGAGTCTGCTGTGATTTACCTAATACAGGTGAATTTAGAATGTGCTGTGCTTTAATACAGGTGAATTCAGAGTCTGCTGTAATTTACCTAATACAGGTGACATCAGATTCTGCTGTGATTTACCTAATACAGGTGAATTCAGAGTCTGCTGTAATTTATCTAATACAGGTGAATTCAGGGTCTGCTGTGATTTAACTAATAAAGGTGAATTCAGGGTCTGCTGTGATTTAACTAATAAAGGTGAATTCAGGGTCTGCTGTGATTTAACTAATAAAGGTGAATTCAGAGTGTGCTGTAATTTACCTAATACACGTGAAATTCAGAGTCTGCTGTAATTTACCTAATAGAGGTGAATTCAGAGTCTGCTGCAATTTACCTTATACACGTGAAACTCATTAATACTCAAACTGCACAGGTGGGATTTCTGATTATATAATTTCTTAATGCCCCGACTCTTTCCAGTTAAAATGCTGCAGATTTGTTCCTAGTCTTTTTCGGGACTTTTTTTTTTTTTTTTTTTTTTTTTTTGAGACAGTCTCGCTCTGTTACCCAGGCTGGAGGGCAGTGGCACGATCTAGGCTCACTGCAACCTCCGCCTCCTGGGTTCAAGCGATTCTCCTGCCTCAGCCTCTTGAGTAGCTGGGATTACAGGAACCCGCCACCACATCCAGCTAATTTTTTGTATTTTTAGTAGAGACGGAGTTTCACTATATTGGCCAGGCTGGTCTTGATCTCCTGACCTCATGATTCGCCCACCTCGGCCTCCCAAAGTGCTAGGATGCAGGCGTGAGCCACCGCGCCCGGCCTGTGGTTGTATTTTTAACATGTTGACATTTCTCAAAGCTTTTCTCTTCCAGCCCATTGGTTTCTGAAGGTTTCCTACAAAAATCAGCCGGGTGTGGTGGCCGGTGCCTATAATCCCAGTTACTCAGGAGGCTGAGGCAGGAGAATCGCCTGAACCCAAGAGGCAGAGGTTGCAGTGAGTTGAGAGTGCACCACTGCACTGCAGCCTGGGCGACAGAATGGGACTCTGTTTCAGAAAAGAAAACAAACCAAAAAAAGAAAAAAAGAAAAGAAAGGGGAGAGGAGGGGAGGGGAGGAGAGGAGAAGAGAGGGGAGAAGAGGGGAGGAGAGCATCTAAGCAACGCAGGTGGTGTGATGGGGAAGCATCAAGGGGAGGGGAGGGGAGAGGAGAGCATCTAAGCAACTCAAGTGGCCTGATGGGGAAGCAGGGAGGGGAGGGGAGAGGAGCGCATCTAAGCAGTTCAAGTGGTGTGATGGGGAAGCAGGGAGGGGAGGGGAGGGGAAGAGAGGGGAGGAGAGGAGAGGAGAGGGGAGGGGAGGAGAGGAGCCACACGCTTACAGCAGGAAATCTAGGTGCCCTCTTGGGTCAGGACGACCCGAGAACCAAAGTTGTCACGATTTCTCTATAGTTATAAAGGATCCCTGAAAACTCAAAAACAGAATTAGCTGAATTCCTCCAGGGTGGTTCCAGACATCAAAGTTTTCAACACGAGGAATTCCTGACTGGGAGACTCCAGCCCCGAATTCCACATACGGCCAAATGCCCGCAGGAAAAAAGGTGGTTTACATTATTCTTAAGTAAGATTTTATTACATCCTGAGGGCAACTGTGATTTAGAGGGAGCTTGTTTTATAGCAAGGAATGTAACAATGAAAGTTAGCGAACAATGAAAGAATCCGGGGGAACTTTTGCATAGTAAATTCTTTTTAACAATCGTGGTCAAAAATACATCATGGAAACTTTATCGTCTTCACCACTTTCAACTTTACAACTTTGTGGCATTAACGATGTTCACATTGGCCGGGCACGGTGGCTCATACCTGTCATCCCAGCACTTTGGGAGGCCGAGGCGGGCGGATCACGAGGTCAGGAGTTCGAGACCAGCCTGGCCAACATGGTGAAACCCCGTCTCTACTAAAAATACAAAAATTAACCGGACATACTGGCAGGTGCCTGTAATCCCAGCTACTCAGGAGGCTGAGGCAGGACAATTGCTTGAACCCGGGAGGCGGAGGTTGCAGTGAGCCGAGATCGCACCACTGCACTCCAGTCCGGGCGATGGACCAAGACTCTGTCTAAACAATACAATAAAATAATGAAATAACAGTAAATAAATGAATTAAATATTCCACTCCCCAGTATACATTTATTTATTTATTTTTATTAATATTATTTTAGACGAAGTTTCAGTAATTCTCCTGCCCAGACTACTGAGTAGCTGGGATGACAGGCGCCCATCACTACTAATTTTTGTATTTTTAGTAGAGACGGGGGTTTCACCGTGTTGGCCAGGCTGGTCTCAAACCCCTGACCTCAGGTGATCCGCCTGCCTCGGCCTCCCAAAGTGCTGGAATGACAGGCATGATAGAATCTTAACTCTTTTTTTTTTTTTTTTTTTTTAAAACAGAGTCTCGCTCTGTCGCCCAGCCTGGAGTGCGGTGGTGCGATCTCAGCTCACTGCAACCTCCGCCTCCCGGTCCCGGTTCAAGCAATTCTCCTGTCTCAGCCTCCCGAGTAGCTGGAATTACAAGCACCTGCCACCACGCCCAGATAATTTTTGTGTCTTGATTTCTTCTGCCTCAGCCTCCTGAGTAGCTGGGACTACAGATGCGAGCCACCATGTCCGGTTAATGTTTGTGTTTTTGGTAGACACGGGGCTTTGCCACGTTGGCCAGGTTGGTCTCGAACTCCCGACCTCAGGTGATCCACCCACCTCGGCCTCCCAAAGTGCTGGGATGACAGGCGTGAGCCGCCGCATTCCCTAGGCTCAGGGTACAGGCCAGTCTCCCTTCCACCCTCACACACGGTGCAGAGTTTCCGGGTGGAGACAGGGAAGACAGAGGAGGAAGACAAAGAGCCTGGATGATTCAGAGAAACGATAGGAACAGAAAGCTTTGAAGACTGAGCTGGAGGAAACTATTTTTTTTTGCTTTGAGACAGAGTCTCGCTGTGTCTCCCAGGCTGGAGTACAGTGGCACGATCTCGGCTCACTGCAACCTCCGCCTCCCCGGTTCAAGCGATTCTCCTGCCTCAGCCTCCCCGGTAGCTGGGATGACAGGTGCCTGCCACCATGCCCGGATGATTTTTTGTATTTTTAATAGAGACGGGGTTTTGCCATGTTGGCCAGGCTGGTCTCAAACTCCTGACCTCAGGTGATCCACCTGTCTCAGCCTCCCAAAGTGCTGGGGTGACAGGCGTGAGCCACCGCGCCCGGCCTGGAGAAAAACTCTTTATCCAGGCTGCTGAGAGAGCCAGTTGGGGACAGTTGAGACACACGCAGCAACAGAAAGCCAATGTGGCTTTGGAGGTGGAGGCAGAGAGTCCTGGGAATCCATTTGCGTGGTGCCTTGATTGGGCAGCTGTGGTGGGGACGGTGTGAGGAGGATCTCCTGCCCCAGACTCCAACAAGGCAAGTTCTAAATCCAGGACAAGTCGGGGCATCACCGGTGTGACACGCACCCTCTCCGTGAGCCCCCGTTGGCACGGCCTCCGGAGGCCTGAGAGAGACCAGTCTCCCTCCCTCCTTCCTCCCAGCTCCCTCCTTCCTCCTGCCAGCCACAGTGGCCCTTTTAGGACCCCCGTTTCCCCGCTCCCCTCCCCTCCCCACCGGAGGTCTGCGGACGCCCTGACAAGCCTCAGCTGTTGCTGCCGTAGGGCCGAGGCAGGACCAGCCAGGAACGGATTTGAGCAGCGGGCAGGGTTCATAATTAATGACTTCATCATCAAGGTGAGAAGCCAAAGGAAGCATTGGCTAAATCGTTTGATTGTTTGCAGGAAAATAAATACAAGAATTGTTCTATGGTTACCTACCCCCCCTTTTTTTTTTTTAGAAGTCAGGTTGGAAGATGTGACTGAAAGCTTTCTTTTAGGACGTTTTGGTCAGGCTCAGCCTCTGTAGGAAACCCTGCTAGACGGGCTGTCTGTTAGGTGGGAGATTTGCCCTGGGCGTCCGGACCGTGTGCAGGAGAAAATCGTGATTTTCTCAGATGGCATCTGGGTTGCAGACACGGGCTCAGCCCCACTGCAGCGGGGAGGCCGGCCGTCCTGTGGTGGTTCCCGGGTGCAAAATCCTAATTTCAGAAACAGGGAGAAAGAGGTGGGTCTTTCTCTGTCTCTCTCCTCTCTCTCTCTTTCTCTCTTTTCTCTCTCTCCTCTCTCTCTTTCTTTCTCTGTCTTCTCTCTCTCCTCTCTCTCTTCTCTTTCTCTCTCCTCTCTCTTCGCTTTCTCTCTCCTCTCTTCGCTTTTTCTCTCCTCTCTCCTCTTTCTCTCTCTTCCCTCTTTCTTTCTCCTCTCTCTTCTCTCTCTCGCTCCCCCTCTCTCCCCTCTCTGTCTCTCCTCTCTCCCCCACTTCCCTCACTTCTCTCCCTCCTCTCTCGGTCCCTCTTCTCTTTCTGTCTCTCCTCTCTCACCTCCCTCTCTCTCCTCTCTCCCTTCTCTCTCCTCTCCCTCTCTCCTCTCTCTCTCTCTCTCCCCTCTCTGTCTCCTCTGTCTTCTCTCTCTCTCTCTTTCTCCCCCTGTCGCTGGACATGGATCTAGGATATTCTGAGTTCCAAAGTATCACCCATGAGTAAAGCTCTCAGAGTCAGGCAGACATCAGTGGTGAGACGTCCTTTCACACCTAAGGTTCTCTCTTTTTGTTGATGGAGTCTCACTCTGTCGCCCTGTCTACTTGTCTTTGATTTATTTATCTATCTATGATGTATCTATTTTTTAATTTATCTCCATCTATTTTCTATCTCTATCTATCTATTTTCTATCATCTATCTCTCTCGATCCATCCATCATTTATCAATCATCTATTTATGTATCTGTCATCCATCTATCATCTCTATTCATCTATTATCTATCCATTATCTATTTACTTATTTTTCTGTATTATCTATGTATCTATCTATCTATCTATCCATCCATCTATCTATCTATCTATCTATCTATCTATCTTTCTATTTTCTATGTATTTTTCTATCTGTGCATCCATTTTTCTTTCTGTTTTTTGAGACAGAGTCTCGCTCTGTCGCCCAGGCTGGGGTGCAGTGGCACGATCTCAGCTCACTGAAACCTCTGCTTCCCGGGTTCAAGCAATTCTCCTGCCTCACCTCCCACATACCTGGGATTACAGACGCCCACCCCCATGCCTGCCTAATTTTTGTATTTTAATAGAGACGGGGTTTCACCATGTTGGCCAGGCTGCTCTTGAACTCCTGATCTCAAATGATCCGCCCGCCTGGGCCTCCCAAAGCGCTGGGAGGACAGGCGTGAGCCATGGCGCCTGGCGTAATTTCTTAATAACTTTATACGATCCTTTCCCTTCTCATTCGCTCAGAAGAATTTGCAATAGGCTGATGTCGTCCGTGAACGGTTTACATACACTTTTCAATTACAAATCTTTTACGACCAGGACACCACAAGGCTGTAAATAATCTCTCAAGCAGGTATATATAGACGGGAAGGACACAGGCCAAGCTATCCTGCGATATTGTATTTCAATTACTTGACTAACCTAATTATCTGTGTGCTCCGGACTCAAACAGCCTCCGAGGACCCATTTCCTGTGCGTTGCATATGTTTACGATACTTCAAAATGGAGAAAAATTCCTGTGGCTTTAATAAAAATGACCTGCACACCTGTTTGTCTATGTAACTGGAGTTTCCCCAGTGCCCTGAAGATGATGTGTGTGTGTATATATATATATATATATATATTTTTGAGACAGCGTCTCACTCTGTCGCCCAGGGGTGGTGGAACATGGTCAATAGTCCCAGCTACTCGGAAGGCGGAGGTAGGAGAATCCACTGGGTCTACAGGGCCGTGGTTGCAGTGAAGCCATCATTGAACCATACTGGACTCCAGCCTGGGTGAGACAGTGAGACCCTGTCATACACACACACACACACACAAACACACGCACTCAACAATAATTCACCCAGCAAGCCCTATGTGCTTCCTTTGAGCAATTTTGGAATCACAAACTGTGTCACACATTTACTTGGTGAGTCTGTGGTGATTGTGTGTGTGTGTGTGTGTGTGTGTGTGTGTGTGTGTGTCTGAGACACAGTCTGGCTCTGTCGCCCAGGCTGGAGTGCAATGGCGCGATCTCGGCTCACTGCAACCTCCGCCTCCCGGGTTCAAACGATTCTCCTGCCTCAGCCTCCTGAGTAGCTGGGATTACAGGCACCTGTCACCACACCCAGCTAATTTTTGTATTTTTAGTAGACATGGGGTTTCACCATGTTGGCCAGGCTGGTCTCCAACTCCTGGCCTCAGGTGATCCACCTGCCTCGGCCTCCCAAAGTGTTGGGATTACAGGCGTGAGCCACCACGCCCGGCCAATGATGCAATTTTCTAAAAAGACCTCATAGTTTTTCTTGGTTTTTTTTTTTTTTTTTTTTTTTTTTTTTGAGACAGAGTCTTGCTCTGTCTCCCAGGCTGGAGTGCAGTGGCCGGATCTCGGCTCACTGCAACCTCCGCCTCCCGGGTTCAAACGATTCTCCTGCCTCAGCCTCCTGAGTAGCTGGGATAACAAGTGCCCACCACCACACCTGGCTAATTTTTGTATTTTTAGTAGAGATGGGGTTTCACCATATTATCAGGCTGGTCTCGAACTCCTGACCTCAGGTGATCCGCCCACCTTGGCCTCTCAAAGTGCTGGGATTACAGGCGTGAGCCACCGCGCCCGGCCAATGATGCAATTTTCTAAAAAGACCTCATAGTTTTTCTTGGTTTTTTTTTTTTTTTTTTTTTTTTGAGACAGAGTCTCACTCTGTCGCCCAGGCTGGAGAGCAGTGGCGCGATCTCGGCTCACTGCAACCTCCGCCTCCCGGGTTCACGCCATTCTCCTGCCTCAGCCTCCTGAGTAGCTGGGATCACAGGTGCGTGCTACCACGCCCAGCTAATTTTTTTGTATTTTTAGTAGAGACAGGGTTCCACACGTGTTGGCCAGGCTGGTCTCGAACTCCTGACCTCAGGTGATCCGCCCGCCTCGGCCTCCCAAAGTGCTGGGATGACAGGCGTGAGCCACCGCGCCCGGCCGGAAGATTGTGTTTTCGAACGTTCCTTCCTGACTTCCACTCAGGGACACACCCACAGACTTTCCAAATGAAAAAAAAAAAGCAATGTCATTATAGTCATCAGGTGGCCGCCACTTTTCACAGCTGCCTCCTCTGCAGGACCGTGCGGCAGGGGGGACGGTGCGTCTCTGACTGACACGTGTCTGCAGCCGCACGTTCTCTCTCAGCCGGCACGGCAGCTAATTAGAGCCAATAACAGCTTGACTGACACGTGTTCCCCCCACCCCGGCTCACTGCTGAGAGCCGTTTCTCTGGGGACTCAGGGAGCTTTATTTTAACAGGCCTTAAAGTGGGAGCTCCTGAGCGTAAGGTAAATATGAAAGACTGGATTAGCTTAGCCCTCCGATGAGAATCACCTGCTACTTATCCGTCGTGTGTCTGCGAGCTCAGCTGGTCCGTCACGGGGCTCGGCAAAGCTGCGCGAAGGAAACCGTCAAAAGCACACGACTATCCCTGATTGGAAAGATGCAGACGTGGGTATTACCCCATCCAGGTGTACCTTGGTATGTTGGAGACAGTGCAAATGTATTTGCAGACCATCACTATGAAGCTCATGTCCCAACAAAGCGAGTCATACACGGTTTAATTTCTTACTGCCTATAAAACCTGTGGATACTGTAGTCTAGTAAGTGTGCAATACGGCTATGTTGAAAAAACAACGTACAGACATTAATTAAGAAATGCAGCCGGGCATGATGGCTCATGCCTGTCATCCCACTGCTTTGCGAGGCCGAGGTTGGGGGGGATCACCTGAGGTCAAGAGTTCGAGACCAGCCTGGCCAACATGGTGAGACCCCGTCTCTACTAAAAATACAAAATTGGCTGGGCGTGATGGTGTGCACCTGTCATCCCAGCACTTTGGGAGGCCGAGGCGGGTGGATCACCTGAGGTCAGGAGTTTAAGACCATCCTGGCCAACATGGTGAAACCCCGTCTCTACTAAAAATACAAAAAATGAGCAGGGCTTGGTGGCAGGTGCCTGTAATCCCAGCTACTCGGGAGGCTGAGGCAGGAGAATGGCGTGAACCTGGGAGGCGGAGCTTGCAGTGAGCCGAGATCGCGCCACTGCACTCCAGCCTGGGCGACAGAGCAAGACTCTGTCTCAAAAAAAAAAAAAAAAAAAAAAAAGAATAAAGAATAAATAAAAATAAATAAAAAATAAAAAACAATGTACAGATACTTGATTGCTAACTCACCATCACCTGAGGCTTGAACAAGTGATAATCTTTTTGCGGAAGACGGTCTTGCTTTGATGTTAGTGGGTGCTGACAGGTAAGGATTGTGGTGGCTGAAGGTTGGAGTCACTTTGGCAAAATTTCTGTCTTTTTGTTTTGAGACGGAGTCTCGCTCTGTCACCCAGGCTGGAGTGCAGTGGTGCGATCTCAGCTCACTGCAACCTCTGCCTTCTGGGTTCAAGCAATTCTCCCGCCTCAGCCTCCCGAGTAGCTGGGAGTACAGGCGCCCGCCACCATGCCTGGCTAATTTTATTTTATTTATTTTATTTTTTGTATTTTTAGAGATGGGGTTTCGCCAAGTTGGCCAGGCTGGTCTCGAACTCCTGATCTCATGATCTGCCCGCCTCGGCCTCCCAAAGTGCTGGAATGACAGGCGTGAGCTACTGTGCCCGGCGGGCGATTTCTTAAAAGATGACGTTTTAGTGTTTTGCAGCCCGATGTCGAACACACGGATGGTTTAACGGGCTTTGGGAATTAGAGTCGTTTTCCACGGAGACCATTCTGAATGACGTTGCGACGTTCGGCCGTCACAAGGAAATCCCAGATTAGCCCCTGAGGGTGGGCAAGGTGCATCTGGAGCCGGGCATTCAGATTTTTTTTTTTTTTTTTTTTTTTTTTTTGAGACGGAGTCTCGCTCTGTCGCCCAGGCTGGAGTGCAGTGGCCGGATCTCAGCTCACTACAAGCTCTGCCTCCCGGGTTTTTACGCCATTCTCCTGCCTCAGCCTCCCGAGTAGCCGGGACTACAGGCGCCCGCCACCTCGCCCGGCTAGTTTTTTGTATTTTTTAGTAGAGACGGGGTTTCACCGTGTTAGCCAGGATGGTCTCGAACTCCTGACCTCGTGATCCGCCCGTCTCGGCCTCCCAAAGTGCTGGGATTACAGGCTTGAGCCACCGCGCCCGGCCTGGGCATTCAGATTTTTAACGAAATTACCCTTCTGTTTTGATTTCCGAGACAATCTAGACAAAGCAGATTTTACAGTGAATGGCAGCCTCCCCACGAGCAGAGTCTGTGTGAGGGGCACCTGGCCTGTGTGGGTGTAGAAATGAGACCTGCCATTGAAATCTGGTGGCTCACGCCTGTCATCCCAGCACTTTGAGAGGCCGAGGCGGACGGATCACCTGAGGTCAGGAGTTTGAGACCAGCCTGGCCAACATGGCGAAACCCCGTCTCTACTAAAAATACAAAACTACCTGGATGTGGTGGTGGGCACCTGTCATCCCCAATACTCAGGAGGCTGAGGCAGGAGAATCGCTTGAACCCGGGAGGCGGAGGTTGCAGTGAGCCGAGATCGCACCACTGCACTCCAGCCTGGGAGACAGAGTGAGACTCTGTCTCAAACACAACCAAAAGCAAAACCAAACAAACAAAGCACAAAACAAAACAACAGCAACAACAACAAAAAGGCTGGTGCGGTGGTTCATGCCTGTCGTCCCAGCACTTTGAGAGACCGAGGCAGGTGGATCACCTGAGGTCAGGAGTTGGAGACCGGCCTGGCCAACACGGCGAAACCCGGTCTCTACCAAAATTACAAAATTAGCCTGGCATGCTGGTGTGTGCCTGGAATCCCCGCTACTGGGGAGGCTGAGGCAGGAGAATGGCGTGAACCCGGGAGGCGGAGGTTGCAGTGAGCCGAGATCGCGCCACCGCACTCCAGCCTGGGCGACAAGAGTGAATGTGTGTGTGTCACAAAACCAAAGAAAGAAAAAGAAGGCCAACGAAGCACGAGGGGGATGATCCCGCTTTCAGAAACAAGCAGCTGAGGCAGCCCTTCCTTTTCTGAGCTAGGCGGGCCGGCCATGGGTCCACGGATGATCTTCAGGAAGGAGTCTCAGGCCCTGGCCCCAGAGTGGAGGTAGCTGCAGTGTGATCAGGATGCCGAGACGCATTCCTCCAAAACCCTACATGAAAACCCAGTCCGATTAGAGCCATATATTATTACACAGACGTGAGGCAGAAATGCCGGTGGATTCCACTTCCTAGGCTGCGTTTTATTAGCACCTCATCAGGTCTCAGGTCTGCAAGCAGAGAGGCTTCCGGAAAGGTTGAAAGAGGCAGGGAACGGCACGGACCCGTAAATCACCCTACACACACACAAAAGACAGTGGGGCGAGGAATGTCGATGGCGTGAGGCTGACAGGGGGTGGAACGTTCCCCGTGTGGAAGAGATGAGGGTCCCCAAAGCGCCTTCTGAGAACTTCAAAGGTAGGACCCGACACTGTCTGAAGTTTCCCTCCTTCATCCCCCAAATGCACGTGTCGTATGTCAGGCTCCGTTTGCAGAGAGGACAACGCCAAGACCCCCATCCTGGTGAAACTCAGCCCCTCGTCGGAGACACAAGCAACTCTGAAATAAATCAGAAAATGACATGGCGTGTGAGAAAACCGTTGTGTTGATGGAAACGAGAGAAAGTACGCGGGCGTCAAAGCGAGACACACAGTGCACAGTTTCCTGGTTAAAAGGAGGACAGGGGGTGGCTCAGGGAGAAGAAGTGAGTTTTGTGACTGACTGCACCTTTGCGGAAAACATTCTAGAACATTCTATCTGGTGATATGAGGCCGGGCACAGTGGCTCACGCCTGTCATCCCAGCGCTTTGGGAGACCAAGGTGTGGGGATCACAAGGTCAAGAGATCAACATCATCCTGGCCAACATGGTAAAACCCTGTCTCTACTAAAAATACAAAAATGAGACAGGCGTGGTGGCAGGTGCCTGTAGTCCCAGCTACTCGGGAGGCTGAGGCAGGAGAATCGCTTGAACCCGGGAGGCGGAGGTTGCAGTGAGCTGAGGTCGAGCCACGGCACTCCAGCCTGGGTGACAAGAACGAAACTCCGTCTCAAAATAAATAAAATAAAATGAAATAAAATATGAAGTAGCAACAGATTCCAGGTTGTTAACGGCTGAACTGCACCTTCTCAAAAACTCTTATGTTGGGCCGGGCGCGGTGGCTCAAGCCTGTAATCCCAGCGCTTTGGGAGGCCGAGGCAGGTGGATCATGAGGTCAGGAGATCGAGACCATCCTGGCTGACACGGTGAAACCCCGTCTCTATTTTAAAAAAAATACAAAAAACTAGCCAGCCGTGGTGGCGGCGCCTGTGGTCCCAGCTACTCAGGAGGCTGAGGCAGGAGAATGGCGTGAACCCGGGAGGCGGAGCTTTCAGTGAGCCGAGATTGCGCCACCGCACTCCAGCCTGGGCGACAGAGCGAGACTCCGTCTCAAAAAAAAAAAAAAAAAAAAAAGACATGAACATTTTTGAAACCATTATTCTGTCTACCACATGGAGATTAGGACGTGGACATCTTTGGGACCATTATTGTGTCTCCCACGTGGGATTAGGATGTGGACATCTTTGGGACCATTATTGTGTCTCCCACATGGGAATTCGGATGTGGACATCTTTGGGGCCATTATTCTGTCTACTCCATGAGATTAAGGTGTGCACAGTTTTGAGGCCATTATTCTCTCTACCAAATGGGGATTAGCAACGTGAACATCTTTGGGGACTATTATTCACCCAACCACAGAACCCAGTTTTCTTTACATGTCTGAGAATAGAAACTAACCCACTTCTGCCATGCTCCAGAAACAAATTCAACCAGCGTCACATCCTCGATGGGAATCTCATGAAGGCCCCCGACTTATTCATCCTTGGAAGGAGAAGAAGAAAGGCTTACCCATCTTCCTACTAGATTGGGATATTCTCTCCTGTACTCTCTCTCTCTCTCTTTTTTTTTTTCCTCTTGAGACAGAGTCTTGCTGTGTCCTCCAGGCTGGAGTGCAGTGGCACAACCTCGGCTCACCACAACCTCAGCCTCCCCAGTACAAACAATTCTCCTCCCTCAGGCTCCCCAGCAGTAGCGGGACTACAGACATGAGCCACCACGCCCGGCTAATTTTTGTGTTTTCAGTAGAGACAGGGTTTCACCATGTTGGCCAGGCTGGTCTCGAACTCCTGACCTCGAGATCGGCTTAAGTGCACAGAGCAAGTAGAAGAGGGAAGGAGAAAACCAAGGTTCAGAAAAGGCTTCCGACTTCTCCCGGCGTTTTCCAGCTCTCCACAGAAAGGGATACTCACGGCATAGGGTTCGACGCTGGAAGGACAGGAAAGGACCGTGTCCACCTTCCAGAAACTGATTTAATTTATTCAGCAAAGGAGTTCAAGGCCTAACACTTAGATTTAAAAGCCACATCCCAGTTAATCACCGGGAGTAGGAAAGCGTAATTCCATATTTATGAAACCCAGCTAATTGTGAGGACTACCTTCAAAGGGAATCCCACATGTAAAACGCTGTGGATTTTCAAAGCTCAGGACCGGTTTTATTTTTACGTACACACAGGCTTCCACGACCCAAGTTAACGCAACCGCACGAAATAAATTACAGTCGGTTAAAGCAATTTATGACTATGCCATTCGCCAATGACTTTCATTTAATCTCATGGAAATTTTCACCCCCAAAAAACACAGAAGCAAGAGGAATAAGCATTGCTCTTATTGTATGAAAGAAGGAGGGTGAAATTCATTTTTTCTTTTTGAGGCAGAGTCTTGCTCTATCACCCGGACTGGACCTCAGTGGCACGATCTCAGCTCACTGCCACCTCTGCCTCCCGGGTTCAAGCGATTCTCCTGCCTCAGCCTCCCGAGTAGTTGGGATGACAGGCGCCCGCCACCACACCCGGCTAATTTTTGTATATTTAGTAGAGACGGGGTTTCGCCATGTTGGCCAGGCTGGTCTTGAACTCCTGACCTCAGGTGATCCGCCCGCCTCAGCCTCCCAAAGTACCGGGATGACAGGCGTGAGCCACCACGCCCGGCCGAGGGACCACTTTTAAGGGATCCCCCAAATGCACAATCCCGGGTGCAGTCTCATCCCAGTATCTCAGGCCGCGGTCCCCCAAGTACAACCTCGACACCACCTTGGTTCAGTCCTACACCTCTGCCAGGTAGGTGCTATCAGCGTTCTATATGCTCACATGAGAAAATAGGAACTGAAATGGAAAGAAATGGTTAGAAACTCACCCAAAACAACTGTTTGTGGACTTTGAAGGCCAGCGAACCAAAACTGGGTGGTGTGGTGAAGCGTCACCTACACCATCACTCAATTAGTTCATCCCAGACTGTCTCTTTACGTAAATATCCCATTTTATGGGCCGGACACAGTGGCTCCTGCCTGTAATCCCAGCACTTTGGGAGGCCGAGGTGGCTGCGTCATTTGCGGTCAGGAGTTTGAAACCAGCCTGGCCAACACGGTGAAACCCCGTCTCTACTAAAAAATACGAAAAAATTAGCTGGACGTGGTGGTGGGTGCCTATAATCTCAGCTACTTGGGAGGCTGGGGCAGGAGAATCGCTTGAACCTGGGAGGCGGAGGTTGCCGTGAGCCGAGATGAATCCTTCTCCCTGAGTTGGGGGAGGCATTTGCAGTCGTTTTCCCACGTCTGGCTTGTGTCATTTTCTGTCCTGTCCCTGTCCCTGCACTGACATATGCACCTCCACCTGCCTGTGGCTGTACTTTTACTTATGCCTGTACCTGTGTCGACACCCCTTCCTTCATCTTTACCTGCACCTGCATCTATACCTGTGCCTGTGTCTGCACTTGTATCTGTACCTGTGTCTGTGCCTGAGTTTACACCTGAACCTGCACCTGAATCTGCACATGCTCCTGTGCCTACACCTGTACCTGCAAATGCACCTGTACCTATTCCCACACCTGTATTTGACCCTGAACCTGTTCCTGCACCTGAACCTGCACCTGCAGCTGCACCTGAATATTCTCCCAAACTCACGATCTTTACTTTAATCACATCTAGAAACTCCCTGTTGCCGTATAAGGTAACATGTACCTGAACCTGCACCTGCATCTGCACCTGTACGTGTACCTGTACTTGCACCTCTACCTGTACCTGCTCCTGTATTTGAACCTGAACCTGCACCTGCACCTGTACCTGCACTTTCACCTATACCTGTACCTGCACCTGCACCTGTACCTGCACTTTCACCTGCACCTGTACCTGCACTTTCACCTATAACTGAACCTATACCTGTACCTGCACTTTCACCTATAACTGAACCTATACCTGTACCTGCACTTTCACCTATAACTGAACCTATACCTGTACCTGCACCTGTACCTGCACCTGTACGTGTACCTGTACTTGCACCTCTACCTGTACCTGCTCCTGTATTTGAACCTGAACCTGCACCTGCACCTGTACCTGCACTTTCACGTATACCTGTACCTGCACCTGCACCTGAACCTGTACCTGTACCTGTACTTGCACCTCTACCTGTACCTGCTCCTGTACTTGAACCTGAACCTGCACCTGCACCTGTACCTGAACTTTCACCTATACCTGTACCTGCACCTGCACCTGTACCTGAACTTTCACCTATACCTGTACCTGCACCTGTACCTGTACCTGTACTTGCACCTCTACCTGTACCTGCTCCTGTACTTGAACCTGAACCTGCACCTGCACCTACACCTCTACCTGTACCTGCTCCTGTACTTGAACCTGAACCTGCACCTGCACCTGCACCTGTACCTGAACTTTCACCTATACCTGTACCTGCACCTGCACCTGTACCTGAACTTTCACCTATACCTGTACCTGCACCTGTACCTGTACCTGTACTTGCACCTCTACCTGTACCTGCTCCTGTACTTGAACCTGAACCTGCACCTGCACCTACACCTGCACCAGTACCTGTACCTGTACCTGCACCTGCACCTTTACTTGTACCTGCACTTTCACCTATACCTGCACCTGTACCTGCACCTGCACCTATACCTGTACCTGCACCTGCACCTGTACCTGCACTTTCACCTATAACTGAACCTATACCTGTACCTGCACCTGCGCCTGCACCTGTGCCTGCACCTGCACCTATACGTCCACCTGCACCTGCACCTGTACCTGCACCTGCACCTGCACTTGCACCTGTACCTGCACCTATACCTGCACCCGTACCTGTACCTCAACCTGCACCTGTGCCTGCACTTGAATCTGCACCTGCACCTGAACCTGAACCTGTACCTGCACCTGCATCTGTACCTGAACCTGCACCTGCACCTGCACCTGTACCTGTACTTGTGCCTGTACTGTACCTGTATCTGTACCTGCACCTGCACCTGTACCTGCACTTTCACCTGTACCTGTACCTGTATCTGCACCTGCACCTGCACCTGTACCTGTACTTGCACCTGCACCTGTACCTGCACCTGCACCTGCAGCTGTACCTGAACCTGTACCTGCACCTGTACCTGCACTTTCACCTATACCTGTACCTGCACCTGCACCTGTACCTATAAGGTAGCATTCCTCACAGATAGACGAACAGAATTGGATGCTTCTCACGCCCTCCCCAGTACTACCCTCCACTGCTAGCTCTGTGAAGTTCTAGGTTGTAGCCTATGCTGGAGACCAGCGCTCTGGATCTCAGCCTGAACTGTCCTTTTCATGACAACAGCACAATAATAACGCGTCCATATCGGTTCATCAGTTGTGACTGTTGTACCCTACAGATCAAGATGCTAAGGACAGGCGAGGCAGGGTGTGGAGTATATGAAGGTCTCTCTGTGTTACCTGGCAATGTTTCTGTAAATCAAAACTGTTATAAAATAATTTTTTCTTTTGAGATGGAGTCTCGCTCTGTGGCCCAGGCTGGAGTGCGGCGGCGCCACCTCGGCTCACTGCAAGCTCCGTCTCCCGGGTTCCCGCCATTCTCCTGCCTCAGCCTCCCGAGTAGCTGGGACCACAGGCGCCCGCCACCTCGCCCGCTAATTTTTTGTATTTTTTAGTAGAGACGGGGTTTCACCGTGTTAGCCAGGATGGTCTCGATCTCCTGACCTTGTGATCCGCCCGCCTCGGCCTCCCAAAGTGCTGGGATTACAGGCATGAGCCACGCGCCCGGACAAAAACTGTTACAAAATAAATTTTAATGTAGTTTAATTGTTATATCATAGACATTATGCCTGTATCTTATTTATATATGCATTATATGTATATGTAGATATACATTATTAATTTTAGTATAAATGCATTATAAAATGTAGTGTGTATACATACATATATGGCACTTTATATCCATGTATATTCGTATATATACACAATATTAGGATCTCTGTATACATAGATACTAAACGTATATATTATATACACACAATAAACTGTAGCATGTATGTATACTTTAGTATATATGTATATGGGTACATATACTAAAAATGTATTCAGTATGTTTCATATATAATTAGTATATATATATACACTAAACATAAATGCACTTATACTAAAGTTTATATATTCAGTTGTTTAGTATATGATTAGTATACATGTATATATAGATGCTAAACATATATGTACATATATGAAGCTTTATAATGTATATGAAATAATTTATAGTATATACAATATGTACATATCATAATGTGTATATATGCATACATATATATCTATACTTCGGTCTCTATCACCTGTATCTATCATATATCTATCCACCTATCATCTGTCATCTCTCCATCTGTCCATCCATATCTATGTACCTAATCATTTATCATTTATTTATCAATCTGTATCTATCTACCATCTATCTATCATTAATGTATCTATCTGTTTGTGTATCTATCTATTATCTATCTGTCTATCCATCTCTATCTATCTATCCATCTATTGATCACCTCTCTGTCATCTATCTATCTACATATCTATCTACCATCTATCTATCTATCATCTCTGTCATCTATCAATCATCTTCCTCTCTGTCTCTAACATCTATCTATCTATCTATCTATCTATCTATCTATCTATCTATCTATCTATCTATCTCTGTATCTATCATCTGTCTATCATCTATTGATTACCTCTCTCTGTTTCTATCATCTGTCTGTCTGTCTATCTATCTATCTATCTATCTATCTATCTATCTATCTATCTATCGATCTATCATCTACTGAT
The DNA here is from genome assembly GCF_043159975.1 of Macaca nemestrina. Lineage (NCBI taxonomy): Eukaryota > Metazoa > Chordata > Mammalia > Primates > Cercopithecidae > Macaca > Macaca nemestrina. The sequence goes on from NC_092145.1 coordinate 159,105,886, forward strand.
TACCTCTCTCTGTTTCTATCATCTATCTATCTATCTATCATCTATCTATCTATCTATCTATCTATCTATCTATCATCTATCTATCTATTATCTATCAATGCATCTCTATGTATCCATCTATCTATTGATCACCTCTCTATCTATCTATCATCTTCTCTCTATCTCTATCATATCTATCTATCTATCTATCTATCTATCTATCTATCTATCTATCTATCATCTATCTATTGATTCTGTCTCTATCATCTATCTATCATCCGTCTATGTATGTATCTATGTATGTATGTATGTATGTATGTATGTATGTATGTATGTATCTATCTATCTATCTATCTATCTATCTATCTATCTATCTATCTTTCAGCTCCCTGTCTGTCTCTGTCTATCATCTCTGTATCTATCTATGTATCTGTGTGTCTATCTATGTATTTATGTATCTATGTGTCTATCTATCTATCCATCTATGTATCAGTTATCTCTCTCTCTCTCTCTGCCTATCATCTGTCTATCTACTTACCTGCTTATCTCCCTATCTATCCACTTCCCAAAGATTTAAATAAATGTAACCGCAACGCACTCACGATGAATGCAAAGTCATCACAGCAGTTTCGGGTGTGTGTGTCCATCACGGTCTGTGAGTAGGTCTCCGGAGACCTTGGCCAAGCGTGTTTTTCATGCTCCTTTCACAAAGGCCTCTGTGTGTGCTGCCATCTTGAGAACCGGTCTTTTCACAGCAGTTTGGTTTCTGTGTGCCATTGTTTTCAGAGAACCTGAGCCTTGTAGACTAGTTAGAGGGTAGGGATCTTTGGAGTGTCTGGCGTGTATGATATTACTGGCATTTTTATCATCTTTTAAAATGTGAAGGCTCACATGTGATATGTAATTTGAGATCAGAACTCGTGTGTGTGTGTGTGTGTGTGGCGCGCGTGTGTGTTTTCTCCATTGGTTAAAATTTTAAATAGATGGAGGGCATACATCAGAGAGAAAGACGAGGCCCCAAAGTGTAGAGCTCTGTTTCAAATTGTCTCCGGCGTGTGCTGACCATGTGTGCGCGTGTGGAGGCTGGAGGGCCCCCTGCATCTGGGGTCTCTTTGGCTATTTGTTAAGTGGTCGCATCACTTAACTTGATACATCCTAGAAAAGAAAAATCAAAAACAAAAACAATCCAAAAAAGCACCTCAGCTTCCCCCGACTGTATTCGATTACTTTCCTCTGTCCTTTGGCTCACTCTGGATTTTTAATTACAAACGCACAAAAGGAAAGGAAATTAAACCGTAACCCGCCCCCCCCCCAACCTCCAACCTAGAACATTAAATCGATGAAAGCTCATAAACGTGATCGAAATCAGAGCAAAGGCTTTTCTTTCCGCCGGCTCCTGTCGTTCAGGCTAACCCCAAGTTGCTGAGAAAGACAGTTTCCCACCCAGATGGAATCATCGCCGTTGGGTTTCAGGGCTGGCATTCTGGTGCCACTTCTTGCAACTCAACTGTTTCTCTTTTGCTACAGAGGCTGGGCGGAGGACGGCGTCACAACCCTGCTGTCCCCAGAATCATCGTGACTTGCTTTTTTTCTTTTTTTTGAGATGGAGTCTTGCTCTGTCACCAGGCTGGAGTGCACTGGCATGATCTTGGCTCACTGCAACCTCCACCTCCCGGGTTCAAGCGATTCTCCTGCCTCAGCCTCCCGAGTAGCTGGGATGACAGGCACCTGCCACCACGCCCGGCTAATTTTTTGTATTTTTATTAGAGACGGGGTTTCACCATGTTGGCCAGGCTGGTCTCCATCTCCTGGCCTCAGGTGATCCACCCACCTCGGCCTCCCAAAGTGCTGGGATGACAGGCGTGAGCCACTGCGCCCGGCCTCATCCACTTGCTTGGTTTATACTCTTTAAATTCCAGGGCGATTTGGGCCATCCTCAAAAAGACCTTGTTTGGTTCTGGAGGGGAGCGTGGGTCCCCTTTGGGTTGCGTCGGCTGCTGTGCCTGGCACAGAGCTGCTTGCATCAAGCGTAAACATCTTGATTGACACAGAGACATGTACACGTGTGTGCACACGGAAACGGCTCAGGTCCTGGAGGTTCCAGCCTCTGGGAAGTTGATGGAACAGTTGGACAGGGATTGGAGAAGACGGGGAGGCAAAGGAAAGCCGGAAAGCTGCCGGAGCCTCACTCGAACTACGATAGGAGTCGTGAATCAAGAGGAAGCTGGGCTCGATGCAGAGTCGGTCAAATTTATTTAAGTGGATAGATAGGTAGACAGGCTAGTAGGTAGATAGACGGATGATAGACAGAGACAGAGACCTGACACATAGATAGATGGATAGATAGATATAGAGATAGATAGAGATGGATAGATAGATAGACTGGGACAGATAGGGAGATGATGGATAGATAAATGGATAGACAGATACATATAGATAGACAGATATAGATAGATGATAGACAAGACAGAAAGATGACAGATAGATAGATAGATAGATAGATAGATAGATAGATAGATAGATGATAGTTAAATGGATAGATAATAAACAGGGCCATGCACAACCTCTTCCCAAACCCCTAATTTTTTTTGTTTGTTTTGAGACAGAGTCTCGCTCTGTTGCCCAGGCTGCAGTGCAATGGCACGATCTCGGTTCACTGCAAGCTCTGCTTCCCGGGTTCAAGCGATTCTTCTGCGTCAGCCTCCCAAGTAGCTGGAATTACAGGTGCACGCCACCACGTCCAGCTAATTTTTGTGTTTTTAGTAGAGACGAGGTTTCACCATGTTGACCAGGCTGGTCTCGAACTCCTGACCTCAGGTGATCCACCCGCCTCGGCCTCCCAAAGTGCTGGGATGACAGGCATGAGCCACTGTGCCCGGCTCATGAGTGTTGTTTAAGATACCGAGTTCATAGACCTGCAACCAACATGCCTGACACTTCCCCTGTTTTATTCTCAGCACATCCTGAATGCAGGTGAAATTTCAGCATGAATCAGCTCCGAACAGAAACTCTTACTGAATTCTTGGAAACCATCTTCTCCAAAATCTGTAAGATATGGAGAGACTCTCGCTGGACGCACTGGCTCACGCCTGTCATCCCAGCACTTTGGGAGGCTGAGGCAGGCGGATCACCTGAGGTCAGGAGTTCAAGACCAGCCTGGCCAACAGGGTGAAACCCCGTCTCTACTAAAATACAAAAATTAGCTGGGAGTGGTGGCAGGTGCCTGTAATCCCACCTACTCAGGAGGCTGAGGCAGGAGAATCGCTTGAACCCGGGAGGCGGAGGTTGCAGTGAGCCGAGATCGTACCACTGCACTCCAGCCTGGGAAACAGACTGAGAGTGTCCCACCTCCCAAAATAAAAGCAAAATCCTGGAAATGAGTCAAACGAATTTTTTAAACAGCTAAATAAAATCTAGACGCCTTCCCTGGATGACTAAGTAGCAGTAAAGTAGGGGTAGATCTGTAGCTACTGACCTAGGAATATCTTTAAGACATAATGTTGAGTAAGAAAAGCACGTTGGCTGGCCATGGTGGCTCATGCCTGCAATCTCAGCACTTGGGGAGGCTGAGGCAGGTAGATCATGAGGCCAGGAGTTCGAGACCAGCCTGACCAAAGTGGTGAAACCCCGTCTCTACTAAAAATACAAAAATTAGCCGGGCGTGGTGGTGGGCACCTGTCATCCCAGCTACTCGGGAGGCTGAGGCAGGAGAATTGCTTGAACCCGGGAGGCGGAGGTTGCTGTGAGCTGAGATCGCGCCACTGCACTCCAGCCTGGGCGACAGAGCGAGACTCTGTCTCAAAAAAGAAAAAAAAGATACAGAGATTCTGAAAGCAAGAAAGAGAAGCTGTAGATTTTCCCAGCAGAGGGCATCCCTGGAACACAGATCCAGTTTCTGGTTAACCAGCGCACACTACTGCGGAAGCCGGCAGTTCCTGTGTATCCAAATGCTCCCGCTGTCTGTCAGTGAGGCTTTGAGACCTAGAGGACCACATTTCTTATACTGAAATTAAAAAGAATAAGACTATCCTCCCCTATCCAAGGATCAAACCCCCTCAGCACATGAATTTCCTGCAGTTCTGAGAGTCCATGTACGAAAACTGTAAAATGTCAAAACGCACCAAAAACCCAAGGTCCCTGGTATAAGAGTGTAGGTAAGACAGTCACTTCGAGGCTGAGGTGGGCAGATCACCTGAGGTCAGGAGTTCGAGACCAGCTTGGCCAACATGATGAAACCCTGTCTCTACTAAAAATACAAAAAAACTAGCCGGGCGAGGTGGCGGGCGCCTGTAGTCCCACCTACTCGGGAGGCTGAGGCAGGAGAATGGCTTGAACCCGGGAGGTGGAGCTTGCAGTGAGCTGAGATCCGGCCACTGCACTCCAGCCTGGGTGACAGAGCGAGACTCTGTCTGAAAAAAAAGAAAAAAGAATTTATTGTTGAAACTTCATGTAAGTGGTCATATTATAACTTATTATGAACAAAACGTTTGCGTCTCCAAAAGCAACTCTATTCATTTATAATTGTTATATCTTCCTCCTCCCTTTTCCTTGAAGGTAAAGACAAATCATTTGCATGTACCTCTGTGTCCTTCATCTTTGAACATCTCTTCTTACCAATCACCCAGCCCTCGTCTTCAGGAGAAAACTATGTGCCAAGAAATCTCTACAGATAAATTTACCTGTGCAAAGAAATAAACAAAACAGTATTTATTTACTTTTTTTAAAAACCAGGTTAGAAACACGTCTTAGCATGCAGGAAATAAGGATTGACGAGAGAATCAGGACCAAAGTAGAAAAAAGAAGAAAAGAAGGAAGGAAAGAAGGAAGGAAGAAAGAAAGAAGAAAGAAAAAAGAAAGACAAAGAAAGAGACAAAGAAGGAAACAAGAAAGAAAAAATTTAGAAAAAAAGAAAGAAGAAAGAAAAAAGAGAAAAGAAAGAAAAAACAAAGAAAAAAGAAGGAAAAATGAAATCAAGAATGAAAAAAGAAAGAAGAATAAAGAACAAAGAAAGAAGCAAGAAAGAAGAAAGGAATAAAGAAGGAAGAAAGAAGAAACGAAGAAAGAAACAAAGAAAGAAATGAAGAGAAAGAAAATAATAAAGAAGAAAGAAAGAAGAAAGGAAGAAAGAAAGCGAAAGAAAGAAAGAGAGAAAGAAAGAAAGTCCCAGTGCCCACGTGGGAAAAACGGTAAAGGAAGTAATAAAAGCTAAATTATAAAGCAGGAGGACTTTTATCCAGGCCTCCGACGAAATCTGAGAAGAAAATGTTATTAGGCAAAAACGAAAATGAAAAATCATACCAGATGCCCTCATTCTCGCACGCGGAAGAAATAAATGCAAGATTGGACCCAGAAAAGAAAAAAAAAAAATAGTCACCGAGACGCTTAAAAAGGAGAGAGAGAGAGAGAGGAGGGAAAATGCTTATTTTTATTACCTAATAGCCAATTTAAGTATTAACAGCTATAGTTGCCATCAGACCGTATGGTTTAAACCTCTTTGTTTCCTTCCTTCCTTCCTTCCTTCCTTCCTTCCTTCCTTCCTTCCTTCCTTCCTTCCTTCCTTTCTTTCTTTCTTTCTTTCTTTCTTTCTTTCTTTCTTTCTTTCTTTCTTTCTTTCTTTCTTTCTTTCTTTCCCTTCCTTCCTTCCTTCCTTCCTCCCTCTCTCTCTTTCTTCCTTTCTTTCTTTCTTTCCTTCCTTCCTTCCTTCTTTCTTTCTTTCTTTCTTTCTTTCTTTCTTTCTTTCTTTCTTTCTTTCTTTCTTTCTTTCTTTCTTTCTTTCTTTCTTTCTTCTTTCTTTCTTTCTCTCTCTCTCTCTCTGTCTCTCTCTCCCTCCCTCTCTCCCTACCTCCCTCCCTCCTTTCCTTCCCTCCCTCCTTCCTTCCTTCCTTCTTTCCCTCTTTCCTTCTTTCTTCTTTCTTGGAGTCTCACTCTGTCTCCCAGGCTGGAGTGCAGTGGTGTGATCTCAGCTCACTGCAACCTCTGCCTCCTGGGTTCAAGCGATTCTCCTGCCTCAGCGTCCTGAGTAGCCGGGATCACAGGCACCTGCCACCACGCCTGGCTAATTTTTGTATTTTTAATAGAGGGAGACAGGGTTTTACCATGTTGGCCAGGCTGGTCTCGAACTCCTGACCTCAAATGATCCACCTGCCTCTGCCTCCTAAAGTGCTGGGATGACAGGCGTGAGCCACGGTGCCCGGCCTATTCGTGTTGGTTCTAAGGCCATGCACACGTTCACTTTTCTTTATCTATCATGTGAGTTGAGTAATCTATTATTATTATTATTATTATTATTATTATTATTATTATTTTGGAGAGAAAAGTAAGTTTTCTATGTCCTGTAAGCCTCTCTAATGCAGGGAAACTGTCAGTTAACCTGATCGCTATTCAGGTTAGTTCAAGACAAAGCACTGTGTATCCTTTTAATTAGAACTCTGCCACCTTCCTTCCCGACTACATCCAATGTGTCAGCACTTTGACTACGGAAGGCTATTTTTAGGGGTTTATAACTCAGCTGCTAAAATTTGCTTTAGGCTGAACCCAGGCATGAAATCTCAGCCTGGAAGCAAAAGACAAAATTTAAACAAGAATCAAGGCAGTAGAGGAAGATAAAATTGGTCCCTTAATCACAGTGAGTTTCCATGCTGCTTCTTTTCTTTTTCTTTTTTTTTTTTTTTTTTGAGACAGAGTCTCGCTCTGTCACCCAGGCTGGAGTGCAATGGTGAGATCTCCGCTCACTGCAACCTCCACCTCCCGGGTTTAAGCGATTCTCCTGCCTCAGCCTCCCGAGTACCTGGGATGACAGGCACCCACCATCATGCCTGAAATTTTGCATTTTTTAGTAGAGACGGGGTTTCTCCAAGTAGGTCAGGCTGGTCTCAAACTCCTAATCCACCTGCCTCGGTCACCAAAGTGCTGGGATGACAGGTGTGAGCCACCACGCCAGGTTAATGTTTCGTACTTTTAGTAGAGACGGGGTTTCTCCATGTTGGCCAGGATGGTCTCGATCTCCTGACCTCAAGTGATCCACCCGCCTCGGCCTCCCAAAGGGCGGGGATGCCAGGCGTGAGCCACCGCGCCCGGCTAACGTTTTGTGTTTTCAGTAGAGACGGGGTTTCGCCATGTTGGGGAGGCTGGTCTCGAACTCCTGACTCTCAGTGATCCGCCCACCTCAGCCTCCCAAAGTGCTGGGATGACAGACGTGAGCCACCGCGCCCGGCCGCCAGTATCGTACTTTTTCTATTGATTCACCCCCAAGTCCTGCCTGACTCCTTCCCCACAGAACGCCTTGGAGTGTTTCAGACAAATGATACGGCCGAAGACAGTTGTATGCCCGTCTTTCAAAAGTCTGTCCGTCTTGGTGACACATCCGTTCATTTATCCTGGTGCCAGCTCTGGTGAGCCCAAGAACCACCTGGGGAAAGCAGGCATCACCTGCCACTTAACGGGACAGTCTCAATAATTGGAGGGAAAAAAATATGGTGTGTACCATGCTTGGAAAATGAAATAAAGCTGTGTTTATGGATAAGCTGAAATAGCAGAGAGAAATATGTCGACTGAGGAGTGTATGCAAAAATAAATAAATGTGTGTAAATTCAGGCCGGGCACAAGGTCGCACCTGTCATCCCGGCACTTTGGGAGGCTGAGGCAGGTGGATCACTTGAGGTCAGGAGTTCGAGACCAGCCTGGCCAACGTGGCGAAACCCCGTCTCTATTAAAAATACAAAAATTAGGCGGGCGCAGTGGCAGGTGCCTGTAATGCCAGCTACTCAGGAGGCTGAGGCACGAGAATCTCTTGAACCGGGAGGTGGAGGTTGCAGTGAGCTGAGATTGCGCCACTGCACTCCAGCCTGGGCCACAAGAGCGAGACTCCACCTCAAAAACAAAGTGTGTATTGGGAGGCTGAGATGGGCACATTGTGAGGTCAGGAGATCGAGACCATCCTGGCTAAACCTGGTGAAACCCCGTCTCTACTAAAAAATACAAAAAATTAGCCGGGCGAGGTGGCGGGCGCCTGTAGTCCCAGCTACTCGGGAGGCTGAGGCAGGAGAATGGCGTGAACCCGGGAGGTGGAGCTTGCAGTGAGCTGAGATCCGGCCACTGCACTCCAGCCTGGGCCACAGAACAAGACTCCGTCTCAAAAAACAAAAACAAAAACAAATAAACTAACATTATGGCGTCTTCTCATTGGAAGAACGGGTGACAGACAAATGATACACTGCTAGACATACAGGTTGTATATAGAAGGAAACTCTGGAGAAGTTAACGGGAGCCAGGCACGGTGGCTCACACCTCTCATCCCAGCACTTTGGGAGGCCGAGGTGGGTGGATCACATGAGGTCAGGAGTTCGAGACCAGCCTGGCCAACATGGTGAAACCCTGTCTCTACTAAAAGTACAAAAATGAGCCAGGCGTGGTGGCGGACACCTGTCATCCCAGCTACTCAGGAGGCTGAGGCAGGAGAATCGCTTGAGCCTGGGAGGCGAAGGTTGCTGTGAGCCGAGATCGCGCCACTGCACTCTGGCCTGGGCAACAGAGCGAGACTCCGTCTCAAAAAACACACACACACACAAACAAACAAAAAAGTTCATGGGGGCACGTGAGCCATATTGCCCAGCAGATTTCCTCATGAAGGCACGCCCATTGAATTTTCAGCAAACTGGATAAAAAAGGCCTCAAGACGGCCAGTTCAGAGGCGAGGCTGAAAGCTGGGGTTCGCCTCATTTTTCTGAATCGGTTGCCTCTGCTGACTTGAGCCCCCACTGTTGCAAAATCTGTAGGAGTTGCTTTTATCATGCAATGAATGTTATTTTTATCTCATTCAAGGCACCCGATCCAGCCCTGTATCCCGTATTTTTGATTCGTGGTTACCCTAGAGATGGAGACGCTCGGGACTTGTCAATGAACCAGCCTCCTAGATGCATATACTTGTAAATCGTACTGAAATTTTACTAAACGTCGAGGTTGTGTGGCCCGTGGACGTGAGGCCCGTTGAGTTCAATAACCCTTCAAGTACCCTTTCAATGATACAGCTCTCACCCAGTTCAGAGGGCTTTTGGATTACATTTCGATCTCTGAAAGAGAATCCAGAGTCATCTTTGGAGAATGCAGGTTTGATCACACCCTCTGCATCCCTTTAAACACAGAAGTAAAAACAAATTGGCATTTGTAAGCCATTTTTTTTGTTTGTTTTAAATCTAAGGCCATTGCTCTGTATCCCTTTAAACACAGAAGTAAAAACAAATTGGCATTTGTAAGCCATTTTTTTTTTTAATCTCAGGCCATACCTCTGTATCTCTTTAAACATAGAAGTAAAAACAAATTGGCATTTATAAGACTTTTTTTTTTATAAAAATCTCAGGCCATACCTCTGTATCCCTTTAAACACAGAAGTAAAAACCAATTGGCATTTGTAAGCCATTTTTGTTTGTTTGTTTTAAATCTAAGGCCATACCTCTGTATCCCTTTAAACACAGAAGTAAAAACAAATTGGCATTTGTAAGCCATTTTTTTTTTTAATCTCAGGCAATACCTCTGTATCCCTTTAAACACCGAAGTAAAAACCAATTGGCATTTGTAAGCCATTTTTTTTTTGTTTTGTTTTAAATCTAAGGCCATTCCTCTGTATCCCTTTAAACACAGAAGTAAAAACAAATTGGCATTTATAAGACATTTTTTTTTTAATCTAAGGCCATACCTCTGTATCCGTTTAAACACAGAAGTAAAAACCAATTGGCATTTATTTTTGTTTGTTTTAAATCTAAGGCCATACCTCTGTATCCCTTTAAACACCGAAGTAAAAACCAATTGGCATTTGTAAGCCATTTTTTTTTGTTTTGTTTTAAATCTAAGGCCATTCCTCTGTATCCCTTTAAACACAGAAGTAAAAACAAATTGGCATTTATAAGACATTTTGTTTTTAATCTAAGGCCATACCTCTGTATCCGTTTAAACACAGAAGTAAAAACCAATCGGCATTTGTAAGCCATTTTTTTTTGTTTTGTTTTAAATCTAAGGCCATTGCTCTGTATCCCTTTAAACACCGAAGTAAAAGCAAATTGGCATTTATAAGCATGCGGAATTTTTTTTGTTTTTAAATCTAAGGCCATACCTGCAAACAGGAAGGATCTTCTCTTTTTTGTGTTTTTTATTATTATTATTATTATTATTATTATTATTATTATTATTGTACTTTAAGTTCCAGGGTGCAGGTGCACAATGTGCAGGTTTGTTACATATGTATACATGTGCCATGTATACAGTTGGTGTGCTGCACCCATCAACTCATCATTTACAATACATATACCTCCTAATGCCCTCCCTCCCCGCTCCTGCTACCCCACAACAGGCCCCGGTGTGTGATGTTCTCAGGAAGCACTTTTTCTACCCCAAACTCCCAAGTCCTGTCTTCGATGCAAGCGGTTATATCACGGCCCTGTCTCACCCCAGGGAACGGAGTTCCATGAAACAGCTTGTCAGTTTCCAAGGATTTCCCCCCCTCCACTCCCTCTTGGCACGCATGGGGTGTTTCTCTTTCTGCTGCCTTACAGACCACCCCATAGCGGCTTTCTAATTCAAGCAAGAAAACAAAGGCCGGCGCCTGAGCCTTTCTGAAAAAGGGGCAGCTCTCTGCTTCCTTCTCTCTGAGCTTCCTGGACCCCCCAACAGGACCCCAGGAGAGAAGCTGTGGGGACAAGGGCCGCAGGTGTCTGCAGGAAAGCTGCGGTGTTTGGAGGTAACAGGTGTAGCTGCCATCACCACACCCTTCCCATTGGATGCATGCATTGTTGCTTTTAAATCATCCTCCTGAGAGAGACAAAATCAAGCCACGGTGCATATTGTTGGAGAAGGAAACTCATTTTGTTCTCTACTCAATGAGCTGGGGGCGGAGTCTGTTTGTTATATGTCATTGAAGGCCTTTTCTTTTTTTTTTTTTCCCCCTCTCTCCCCCTCTCTCTTTCTCTCTCCCTTCATCATCTTCTTTAATCGCAGTGTCTGGTTGTTGAGCTTCAAATTGAAATATCCCGAACAGATGTAAAAACACATGTGCGCCTCTTGCGCACAAGCTGTGCGCGCCTTTGTTTCATCTGCTGATGACGGGAGCCTAAAGGAGATCTTTTTAAAATTTCATCACTATTCAAAAGGATAATTAATACGTACCCCCAGGCTTTGATTATGCCGTGCGCCGTGTACACCCGCTGCTGCAGAGATAATGAGGACTCATCAGGCGGGATGAATATGCACCAGCAACGCTCAGCCTCCATGAGAAAATTGAAGATGGGGCAGAGGTATCGTGTAGGTGGGCTCCCCTAATTTCAATTTGTAACACAATATACAATAGGTGAGATCGTGTGTCCGTAACCGGGACAGGCGTTTTGTGTACACACGGAACCCCAGTCACCGTTTGGCAGATGGTCTTTTTAAAGGCTTAACTGGAGTTTTCTAATCTGCCCGCTTCTCTCTACTCTCTGTTATGGTGGACACAAAATGGCACACACGCACACACACACGCTAGCACGCATGCACACAAACACACACGTGCATGCACACACCACCAGGCACGCACACATATGTGTGTTCACATACAGCCCCCCACACGTGTGTTCACATACACTAGCAGGGATGCACACACTAGCATACATACACGTGTTCACATACAGCCCCACACACGTGTGTTCACATACAGCCCCACACACGTGTGTTCACATACACTAGCATACATACACGTGCTCACATACGCTAGCATGCATACACGTGTTCACATATGCTAGCAGGCATGCACACAGACGCCTACATACACACAGGCACACACTACCACGCATGCACACAAACTCACGTATGCCCACACACTAGCAGGCACACACACACCACCATGCATGCACACACGTGTGTTCACATACACTAGCAGGGATGCACACACTAGCATACATATATGTGTGTTCACATGCCCTAGCAGGCATGCACACAGACGCCTACATACACATATGCACACACTAGGATGCATGCAAACACACATGTGCACACACACACACGAGCATGCATGCACACAATCACACTCACGTATGCCAACACACTAGCATGCACACACACACCAGCATGCACGCACACACATATGTGTTCACATACACTAGCAGACATGCACACACTAGCATACATACAGGTGTTCATATATGCTAGCATGCATGCACACAGACGCCTACATACACACGTGCACACACTAGCAAGCATGCACACACACATGTGCACATACACTAGCATGTATACACACACGCACACAGTGGCATGCATGCACACAAACATACTCGCATATGCACACACACTAGCAGGCACATACACGTGTGTTCACATACACTAGCATGCATGCACACACTAGCATACATATACATGTGTTCACATATGTTAGCATGCATGCACGCAGATGCCTACATACACAAGTGTACACACTAGCATGCATGCACACAAACACACAGGTAGACGCACATACACTAGCATGTATACACACACGCACACACTAGCATGCATGCACACACACTCATGTATGCACACACACTAGCATGCACACTAGCATGCACACATGTGTGTTCACGTACACTAGCAGGCATACACACACTAGCATACATACAGGTGTTCATATATGCTAGCATGCATGCACACAGACGCCTACATACACACGTGCACACACTAGCAAGCATGCACACACACACGTGCACACACACTAGCGTGTATACACACACGCACACAGTGGCATGCATGCACACAAACATACTCGCATATGCACACACACTAGCAGGCACATACACGTGTGTTCCCATACACTAGCATGCATGCACACACTAGCATACATATACATGTGTTCACATATGTTAGCATGCATGCAGGCAGATGCCTACATACACACGTGTACACACTAGCATGCAGGCACACAAACACACAGGTAGACGCACATACACTAGCATGTATACACACACGCACACACTAGCATGCATGCACACACACTCATGTATGCACACACACTAGCATGCACACATGTGTGTTCACATACACTAGCAGGCATACACACACTAGCATACATACAGGTGTTCATATATGCTAGCATGCATGCACACAGACGCCTACATACACACGTGCACACACTAGCAAGCATGCACACACACATGTGCACACACACTAGCATGTATACACACACGCACACAGTGGCATGCATGCACACATACTCGCATATGCACACACACTAGCAGGCACATACACGTGTGTTCACATACACTAGCATGCATGCACACACTAGCATACAAATACATGTGTTCACATATGTTAGCATGCATGCATGCAGATGCCTACATACACACGTGTACACACTAGCATGCATGCACACAAACACACAGGTAGACGCACATACACTAGCATGTATACACACACGCACACACTAGCATGCATGCACACACACTCATGTATGCACACACACTAGCACACACACTAGCATGCACACACATGTGTGTTCACATACGCTAGCAGGCATACACACGGAGACACCTGTATACACACACACACACGCACAATCACGCATGCACACACATACATGCACATGCACACACTAGCATGAATGCACACACAGATGCCTACATACATGCACACACTAGCATGCATGCACAAGATGAATACATATGTACATGCACGCATATGCATACATAAACACACACTAGCATACATACCTGCGTGCACATACACTGGAATGCATGCACACAGACAGATGCATACACACACACATACATAAACACACTAGCATTCATGCACACACACGTGTGTTCACACATACTAGCATGCATGCACAGATACAGATGCACACACACACAGATGCTTACATACACACATACATAAACACAGTAGCATTCAGGCACACACACGTGTGTGCACATACACTAACATGCATACACACAGGTGCCTACATACACACACACACTAGCATGCATATACACAAACACACACGCATATGCACATACAATAGCATGCATGCACACACAGGTGCATACACAGGTGCATACAGATGTGTACATACACTCACATGCACATATATGTGTGCGATTGCACGTGCATACAGATGCATACATACAGTCACATGCATGTACGTGTGTGCGGTTACAGTAGCACGCATGCACACACACTAGTATGCATGCACAGACACAGATGTGGACATACACAATGCACAAAGACACACACGTGCACACACGTTAGCGTGCATGAACACATACATACACTAGGGTGTGTGCACACACGGACACATACGTGCACACAGATGTATGCCTACATATGCACACACAGTAGCACATACACATGCACACACAGTAGCACATATATATATACACACAGACGTGATGTATACACACATGCACAGCCCCCCGCATGCACGCATGCACACACACTAGTATGCATGCACAGACACAGATGTGTACATACACAATGCACAAAGACACACACGTGCACACACGTTAGCGTGCATGAACACACACATACACTAGGGTGTGTGCACACACGGACACATACATGCACACAGATGTATGCCTACACATGCACACACAGTAGCACATACACATGCACACACAGTAGCACATACACATGCACACACAGTAGCACATATATATACACACAGACACGATGTATACACACATGCACACACACACCCCCGCATGCACGCATGCATGCACACACACACACAGAGACACAAACTAGCATATGCATGCACACACAAACCCAAATGGACATTGGTTTTCTGGACCCACAGAAAGCTCCCCGGGTCTCCCAGGGTCCTCCTAGGCCACCATCATCCCCCTCGGTCCTCGCTCCCGGGGCAGGTCAGCAGTTGCAGTGACTGGGGATGACCGCACCCCACTTGAGCCCGGGGGGACAGAGAGCGACTCGGTCTCAAAAACAAACCCAGAAACGGAGCTGTGTGTGGCGGTGTGTGCCCGCAGTCCCCGCCCCTCAGGGGAGGATCATTTCAGTTCAGCGGTCGGAGACCAGCCTGGACCACATAGCAAGACCCTCTCTCCACAAAAAATAAAAAACGTAGCCGGGTGTGGTGATGCATGAGGCACGCACCTGTAGTCACAGCTGCTCCAGAGGCTGAGGCAGGAGGATCGTTTTGAGCCCAGGAGGTCGAGGCTGCGGTGAGCTTACGATGGCACTCAACCGCACCGCGGCCTGGACAACGTAGCAGGACCCCATCTCTAAAGGCAAATGCAGACATAACTGGGAACACAGACTCTACACGGGAACATTTGGTGCTCCCCTTTCTTTTCTTTTCTTTCTTTCTTTTTTCTCTCTCTCTTTCTTTCTTTTCCTTCTTTCTTTCCTTCTTTCTTTTTCTTTCTTCCTTTCTTTTCTTCCTTCCCCCTTCCCGTTCCCCCTTCCCCTTTCCCTTTCTTCCTCCCTCCCTTCCTCCCTCCCTTCTTTCTCTTTCTTTCTTTCTTTCTTTCTTTCTTTCTTTCTTTCTTTCTTTCTTTCTTTCTTTCTTTCTTTCTTTCTTTTTCTTTCTCTCTCTCTTTCTTTCACTTCCTTCTTTCCTTCTTTCTTTTTCTTCTTTTTCTTTCTTCCTTTCTTTTCTTCCTTCCTTCCTTCCCCCTTCCCTGTTCCCCCTTCCCCTTCTCTTTCTTTCTTTCTTTCTCTCTCTTTCTTCCTTCCTTCCTTCCTTCCTTCCCCCTTCCCCTTTCCCTTCCTCTTTCTTTCTCTTTCTCTTTCCTTCTTCCTTCCTTCCCCCTTCCCCCTTTCCCTTCCTCTTTCTTTCTTTTCTTTTCTTTCTTTCTTTCTTTCTTTCTTTCTTTCTTTCTTTCTTTCTTTCTTTCTTTCTTTCTTTCTCTCTCTTTCTTTTTCCTTCCTTCCTTCCTTTCTTCCTTCCTTCCTTCCTCCCTTTCTTCTGTCCCCTTTCCCCCTTCCCCCTTCCCTCTTCCCCCTTCTCCCTTCCATCTTCCATCTTCCCCCTTCCCCCTTCCGCCTTCCCCCTTCCCTTCCTTCCCTTTTCTTTCGTTTCTTTGAGACAGATTTCTTTCTTTGTCGCCCAGGCTGGAGTGCAATGGCTCGATCTTGGCTCACTGCAACCTCCACCTCCCGGGTTCAAGCCATTCTCCTGCCTCAGCCTCCAGAGTAGCTGGGACTACAGGTTCCCACCACCACGCCCAGCTAATTTTTATATTACTAGTAGAGACGGGGTTTCACCATGTTGGCCAGGCTGGTCTCAAACTCCTGACCTCGTGATCCACCCGTCTCGGCCTCCCAAGTACCTGGGATTACAGGCGCCCGCCACCACGTCCAGCTAATTTTTGTGTTTTTAGTAGAGACGGGGTTTCACCATGTTGACCAGGCTGGTCTCGAACTCCTGACCTCAGGTGATCCACCTGCCTCGGCCTCCCAAAGTGCTGGGATGACAGGCGTGAGCCCCTGTGCCCGGCTCATGAGTGTTGTTTAAGATACCGAGTTCATATGAACCATGCATGGACTTCTCAGAAGCTTGTGTCTTCACGGGTTGAATCCAACGACAGGTTTTTGTGGAGCCTCCTTGGGGGCACGATTGGAAAACAGCTGGGTTCCCTGGCTGCTTCTCGTTTTGTTTTCTGTTTTTTTTTTTTTTTTCTTCCCTCAGACTTGCGGCCTGCTGCCACCGCCTTTCACAGCTTAACCACTTATGCAAATAGACACTAACAGGATGCCTGAAGACACCGTTTTCAAAGCTTATGTTGACTCATTTATTCAACAGATTCAACCCTATTTATTCAACAAATTGTATAAGCAAAAGTTACCGACGCCTTAATTTGCACAAACCTCGAAGCTGCCATTCGACCGGCGTTTCTTCCACAGGGAAGACGCGGTTTTGTGAACAACTCACTTGGAAGGCTGCTGAGCCGTGCCCCTTCCCCCTTCCCGGCCCCCAAACCAGCTGCCCACTGCTCGGTCCTGAAGTTACTTTTTCTGGACAGAGGTCCTAAGGAAACAGCTTCTCAAAGGTCATTCAACTTTTAAAAAATGTTCCTCATAGAATCACAGCATTCACTGGCCAGGGGCGGTGGCTCACGCCTGTCATCCCGGCACTTTGGGAGGCCGAGGCGGGTGGATCACTTGAGGTCAGGAGTTCGAGACCAGCCTGGTCAACATGGCGCAATTCCATCTCTACTAAAAATACAAAAATTAGCTGAGTGTGGTGGTGGCAGGTGCCTGTCATCCCAGCTACTCAGGAGGCTGAGGCAGGAGAATCGTTTGAACCTGGGAGGCGGAGGTTGCAGTGAGCCGAGATTGCACCACTGCACTCCAGCCTGGGCAACAAGACCCAAAATCCATCTTGAAAAAACAAAAAATGTCCTTCTCATAGAATCATGACGTTTGACTGGCCATGCGCAGTGGCTCACACCTGTCATCCCAGAGCTTTAAGAAGCTGAGGTGGGTGGATGACCTGAGGTCAGGAGTTCGAGACCAGCCTGGCCAACATGGTGAAACCCCGTCTCTACTAAAAATACAAAAATTAGCCGGGCGTGGTGGCAGGTGCCTGTAATCCCAGCTACTCAGGAGGCTGAGGCAGGAGAATCACTTGAACCCGGGAGGTGGAGGTTGCAGTGAGCCGAGATTGCACCACATCCAGCCTGGGCAACAGAGTGAGACCCTGTCTCAAAAAAAAAAAAAAAAAAAAAAAAAAGAAAAGAAAAAAGAAAAAGAAAAGAGAAAAAACATAACAAAAGATAACAGCCGTTTCCCAAAGCTGACCTGCTTCTTGCCTGGGGAGTAGATTTTGCCTTTGTAGGACTAAAATTACCCACAAGATTAGAAATTATGGTTTCGGAGTCATGTAGATGGAGGCTGCAAGATTCTGGCCCTCCCTAAACTCCTCGTAGGATTAGTGCTGGAGATATTTTGGAGACTGTGTGCTTGGGGGATCCGCCGACACCACCCAGATGGATAAACTGGCTCATTGGATCTTGTATAACCCTGGCCAACATGGTGAAACCCCGTCTCTACTGAAAATACAAAAGTTAGCTGGGCCTGGTGACAGGTGCGTGTCCTCCCAGCTACTCGGGAGGCTGAGGCAGGAGAATCACTTGAACCCAGGAGGCGGAGGTTGCCGTGAGCTGAGATGGTGTCAGATTAAAACTCCCATGTCCTTGACAGCCAGCTCTGCGTCCATTACATTTCCTCTATTGCAATTCTGCTGTCTTGATGGATCGGCTCTGTCTAGGCAGCGGACAAGGGGAACTCACTGGGTGGTTAAACCCAGGCCTCGGTGAACGCCCCCAAAGTCAGATTTGCCATCACGGGGAAGGAGTGGGGTGGAGAGACTAAAATCTCGGCCCACTGCAACCTCCGCCTCCCGGGTTCAAGCAATTCTCCTGCCTCAGCCTCCCAAGTAGCTGGGATGACAGGCGCCCGCCACCACGCCCGGGTAAGTTTTGTATGTTTAGTAGAGACGGGGTTTCACCATGTTGCCCAGGCTGGTCTTGAACGCCTGACCTCAAGGGATGCACCTGCCTCGGGCTCCCAAAGTGCCGGGATGACAGGCCTGAGCCATGTCTCCTGGCCGGAAGGTGGCTATTTGTTACGATCCTACAAGTCTCTCTGGGAAGTGAATGGTGCTTTGCAGCTCACCGTGGCTCTTGGAGTTTTGTTTTGTTTTGGTTTTTTTGTACGAGTAGAGCTGTGTTGGCATCTGAATGAAGGAAGGAGTGAAGGAGTGAATGGGAGCTCACACGGACAGATCCTCACCTCACAGGACTCGCCTAGCGGGATCCACCAGCAGCCGTCTGCCACTAACTTCCAGATGTCGCTAACCTAATTCTTACGCAAACCAATAAGTGTCACCTCTGTCGCCCTCTCTCTCTTCCTTCCTTTCTCTCTTTCTCTCTTCTTCCCTCCCTCCCTCTCTCTCTCTTTCTCTCTCTGCTTCTCTCTGTTTCTCTTTCTCTTTCGCTGTCTCTCTCTCTCTCTCTGCTTCTCCCTTCCTCCCTCCCTTTCTCTTTCCATCTCTCTTCCTCTCTCCCTCTCTCTCTTTCTTTCTCCCTCCCTCCCTGTCTGCCTCTCTTTTTCTCTTTCTCTCTCTCTCCCTCTCTTCCTCCCTTCCTTCCTCCCTCCCTCTCTCTGTTTCTCTCTCCCTCCCGATCTCTCTCTGTCTCTCTTTTTTTTCTCTCTCTCCCTCTCTTTCTTTCTCCCTTCTTCCCTCCCTCCCTCTCTCCCTCTTTCTCTCTCTCCCTCTCTGTCTCTGTTTGTCTGTCTCTTTCTCTGTCTCTCTGTTTCTTTCTCTCTTTCTTCCTCCCTCCCTCTCCCTCCTCTCTCTCTTTCTCTCTCTCTCTTTCTCTCTCCCTCTTTATTTCTCTCTCTCCCTCTCTGTCTCTGTTTGTCTCTTTCTCTGTCTCTCTGTTTCTCTCTCTCTTTCTTTCTCCCTCCCTCCCTTCCTTCTTCCCTCCCTCTCCCTCCCTCTCTCTCTTTCCCTCTCTTTCTCTCTCCCTCTTTGTTTCTCTCCCTCCCTCTCTGTCTCTCTCTCCCTCTCTCCCTCTTCCTTTCCCTCTATCCCTCTCTTTCTCTTTCTTTCTCCCTCCCTCCCTCTCTCTGTGTCTCTCTCCCTCCCTATCTCTCTCTATCTCTCTTTCTCTCTCTATCTCTCTTTCTGTCTCTTTATTTGTCTCTCTTTCTCTCTGTTTCTCTCTTTGTCTCTGTCTCTCTCTTTCTCTGTCTCTATCCCTCTCCTTGTTCTCTCTCTATCTCTCTCTTTCTGTCTCTTTATCTGTCTTTCTCTCTGTTTCTCTCTTTCTCTCTTTCTTTGTCTCTATCTCTCTCCTTCTTGTTCTCTCTCTCTCTCTCTCTCTCTCTCTCTCTCTCTCTCTCTCTCCTTCTCTCTCCTCTCTCTCTCTTTCTCTCAGTTTGGGATTTGAAGAGAGAGTTAGTGACTGTAACCCAAACAGCAGACAACGTTTGTTTCCCAGGCCTAGCCTCACGGATGGACAGGTGCCCATCCATCTACAATCCACTATTGGTCTTTGACAAGGAAACCTGTGACGCTCTTGAGCACCTGCCAATTCACCACCCGTTTCCTGAGTCCCAGAGCTTGGAACGTCCCGGCCACCACGTGACTGGGATGAGCTTTCTTATCCCACCTTCTGGGACGCAGCAGCCGGGCCGGTTTTGTGTTCTTTTCCTTGTGGATATTTACCAATGAATTTTAGGAAAATTCAAACGGATGAGACACAGTGCTTCTGCACGACAGAGAGAGAGAGAACCGAGGTTCTGTTTGCGTCTTTTTGTGAGCAGGCTCTGAGGTCCCTCGTCACGGCCCATGTTTCAGAGAGCCCTTCACGTCGGCCCAGATAAATCGGTCTGGGCCAGTCTCCCCCTGGAGTGATTTTTGGAGTTTTATCAGGACAACGTGGGTGGAGAAGGTGGGGTGGGGGGTCTCAAAAAAAAAAAAAGTGAGGGGGCAGTACAGTTCTGCAACTTTTTAAGAATCTGGTCCCAACATGTCGTATTTTAAAATCATCAACGTGTTTCCCGAAAGCACGTTTTCATTTTTTTAATGTTTATTTTATTTTATTTTTTTTGAGACAGAGTGTCCCTCTGTGGCCCAGGCTGGAGTACGGTGGTGCCATCTCGGTTGACTGCAAGCTCCGCCTCCCGGGTTCAAGCGATTCTCCTGCCTCAGCCTCCCCGGTAGTTGGGATTATAGGTATGAGCCACCACATCAGGCTAAGTTTTTTTTTTTTTTGTATTTTCAGTAGAGACGGGGTTTCACCATGTTGGCCAGGCTGGTCTTGAACTCCTGGCCTCAAGTGATCCTCCCACGCCTGGTAATTGAAAGTGTTCTTTGAATCTCTATGTTGCAGGAGAAGAATTTCCAGCCCCATTTTAGGCTGTCCCAGTTATGAATGTGTATATGTGTGGCATACATATATCTGTATGTTTATCTGTATATTTATACCTATTTATTTCTATGTATATAAAAGTATTGTCTGTATATACAGACGTATTATGTCTATCTGTGTCTTCATATATCTATATGTAGTATACTTTAGTATTTTCTCTACATCTATACATATGTCTACATATATCTACATTTAAGTTTACTTAATTTATATTCATATCTGTGTCTATTCCTACATATGTCTAGGCATATCTATAGCTATGTGTATTATATCTATAGGTACACGGATATCTGTATTTATATCTGTGTATATCTACGTCTGTGTCTGTGTATATCTAAGTAAATTCTGTATTTATATCTGCATCTATACCTATAGATATATCTGTATCTAAACCTATGTCTATGCTTAGCTATACCTATGTATATCAATACCTGTGCCTATCTATTCCTATATCTATGTTTGTCTAGGTGTATCTATGTCAAAGTATATTCTGTATATCTGTATCTGTATCTACCTATGTGTGTGTGTGTGTGTGTATATATATATATTTATGTATATGTTTTTTTTTTTTTGAGACAGAGTGTCCCTCTGTGGCCCAGGCTGGAGTACAGTGGTGCAATCTCGGTTGACTGCAAGCTCCGCCTCCCGGGTTCAAGCGATTCTCCTGCCTCAGCCTCCCGGTGATCTGGAATTACAAGCGCTCGCCACCACCACACCCAGCTAATTTTTTTGTGTTTTTAGTAGAGACGGGGTTTCGCCATGTTGGCCAGGCTGGTCTTGACCTCCTGACCTCAAGTGATCCTCCCACCCTGGCCTCCCAAAATGCTGGGATGACAGGCGTGAGCCACCGCGCCTGTCCAAGCTACATACTTTTTAAGAGTCATTCTCCTCTCAGTTACCAAATCTGAAACTCCATGGATGGAAAAACACACCATTATTTCATGCACACACCCCCACACTTTCCACAGCTGGGGAGCAGGTGCTGATTTCAGAGACGTTAACCCGTGGGAAAATGTTCCTTGTAGAGCCTGCGAGAAGCATCGACACAGGAGGATATAGCTATACAGGAGGATATACCTCAGTGTGCAAATATCTATGTAAGTCACTATAGTGTGAGCTCGAAAAACGTTCATTGTCGAGGCTGCGAGAAGCATCGATACAGGAGGATATACCTCCGTGTGCAAACATCTCTGTAAGTCACTATAGCGTGAGCTTGAAAAATGTTGGTTGTAGAGCCTGCAAGAAGCATCGATACAGGAGGACATACCTCCGTGTGCAAACATCTTCTATGTAAGTCACTATAGCGTGAACTGGAAAATGTTCCTTGTAGAGCCTGCGAGAAGCATCGATACAGGAGGATATAGCTCTACAGGAGGATATACCTCTACAGGAGGATATAGCTCTGCAGGAGGATATACCTCAGTGTGCAAACATCTTGTACATAAGTCACTGTAGCATGAACTCGAAAATGTTCCTTCTAGAGCCTGCGAGAAGCATCGATACATATAACTCTACAGGAGGATATAGCTGTACAGGAGGATATACCTCAGTGTGTAAACATCTATGTAAGTCACTATAGTGTGGACTCGAAAAATGTTCATTGTTGAGCCTGCGAGAAGCATCGATACAGGTGGATATAGCTCTACAGGAGGATATACCTCTACAGGAGGATATAGCTCTACAGGAGGATATACCTCAGTGTGCAAACGTCTTCTATGTAAGTCACTATAGTGTGGATTCGAAAAGTGTTCCTTGTAGAGCCTGCGAGAAGCATCAATACAGGAGGATATAGCTGTACAGGAGGATATACCTCACTGTGCAAACATCTTGTACATAAGTCACTATAGCGTGAGCTCGAAAATGCTCCTTCTAGAGCCTGCGAGAAGCATCGATACATATAACTCTACAGGAGGATATAGCTGTACAGGAGGATATACCGCAGTGTGCAAACATCTATGTAAGTCACTATAGTGTGGACTCGAAAAATGTTCATTGTTGAGCCTGCCAGAAGCATCAATACAGGAGGATATAGCTGCACAGGAGGATATACCTCAGTGTGTAAACATCTATGTAAGTCACTATAGTGTGGACTCGAAAAATGTTCATTGTTGAGCCTGCGAGAAGCATCGATACAGGTGGATATAGCTCTACAGGAGGATATACCTCTACAGGAGGATATAGCTCTACAGGAGGATATACCTCAGTGTGCAAACGTCTTCTATGTAAGTCACTATAGTGTGGACTCGAACAGTGTTCATTGTAGAGCCTGTGAGAAGCATCAATACAGGAGGATATAGCTGTACAGGAGGATATACCTCACTGTGCAAACATCTTGTACATAAGTCACTATAGCGTGAGCTCGAAAATGTTCCTTCTAGAGCCTGCGAGAAGCATCGATACATATAACTCTACAGGAGGATATAGCTCTACAGGAGGATATACCTCAGTGTGCAAACGCCTTCTATGTAAGTCACTATAGTGTGGACTCGAAAAGTGTTCATTGAAGAGCCTGCGAGAAGCATCGATACAGGAGGATATAGCTGCACAGGAGGATATACCTCAGTGTGTAAACATCTATGTAAGTCACTATAGTGTGGACTCGAAAAATGTTCATTGTTGAGCCTGCGAGAAGCATCGATACAGGAGGATATAGCTGTACAGGAGGATATAGCTGTACAGGAGGATATAGCTCTACAGGAGGATATACCTCAGTGTGCAAACGTCTTCTATGTAAGTCACTATAGTGTGGACTCGAAAAGTGTTCATTGTAGAGCCTGCGAGAAGCATCAATACAGGAGGATATAGCTGTACAGGAGGATATACCTCACTGTGCAAACATCTTGTACATAAGTCACTATAGCGTGAGCTCCTGGAGGAAAAATGGTTCCTATTTCAACGTGGAATTTACTTAGTAAATTATCCTAATACTTAGTGAATGAATCCTGATACCAGATCAAAATAATAAGATGTGATGTGTAGTAAATTAATCGTAATACCCGGTCAAAATAACACGTGATGTGTGTCGAGGGGGTAGCGCGTGCAGACATGTTTCGAGTAGTTTTAGTGGATGGGTGGATGTAATTCTCTTTTTTTTTCTTTTTGAGACGGAGTCTTGCTCTGTCACCCAGTGCAGTGGTGAGATCTCAGCTCACTGCAACCTCTGACTGCTGGGTTCAAGCGATTCTTCCGCCTCAGTCTCCCAAGTAGCTGGGACTACAGGCCTGCGCCACCACGCCCAGCTAATTTGGTTGTATTTTTAGTAGAGACGGGGTCTCACCATGTTGGCCAGGCTGGTCTCAAACTCCTAACCTCAAATGATCCCCCAGCGTTGGCCTCCCAAAGTGCTGGGATGACAGGCGTGAGCCACCGCCCCTGGCCTAATTCTTAAAAGCATCTTTGGAGGAACATCTTCCCTTTCTTTTCACTTTTCTCATGAGGAAGCTTAGGCACAGAGTGATTGTATTTTATTTTTTAAAGATGGCCAGGTACACACAGTAACAAAGAGGAGAGTCGCGATTTAATCCTGAGCCCAGCCTGGCCCTGGGTTTGTGGGCTGTGAAGCAGACGTAGCAGATACCGATGAGACCACAAGGGGAAGGGGACGTTAACACTCATGTTTATGTGAAATCGCACCTTGTAATTTAAGAAAAAATGGGTGACAATGAGCGGAACACACTTAATTTCAAGCCCAACCTCAGGCCTCGAGGTTTTTTTCACCCTCAATTTTTCAGGCATTTCCATTATGTAAAAACAGAAAAATAAAAAGCTAATGGGTATAATCCGTGTATATGCTTAGTGGCAAAAGAGGTAATTTAGTTTCTGTAAGGTGAAATGGACTACTGTTATTTTTTAAAAACAAGTTTATGTGGACTCATGCAATTAGCCGGTTCAAGAACTTAATTGGAGACATATGTTTAATTATAATGTTTAGTTCCTAATTCTGATAGAAAAATATTTTCACAGAATGCATGTATAAAACCCACTTTCTCCACACCGGTTAAGTGCTCTCAGCTCCACGGGTCACTGGTCACGGTCCTTAAGGAACCCAGGCACAGTTCTGTGGCAGACATGCCTGTGAGTCCCTGTTTCAGCAGCAGCGAGAGCTAGTCCTGGTGAGCCTCAGACTATAGGCCCTGTGGTACCCACACCTGACCCCCGTGAGCATCACAGACCATGGATCAGCTCCGTCCACACCAGGTGAACGTCACAGACCATGGATCAGCTAAAAATACATCATGGACCATGGATCAGCTCCATCCACACCAGGTGAGCATCACGGACCATGAATCAGCTGCATCCACACCAGGTGAGCGTCACAGACCATGGATCAGCCCCATCCACACCAGGTGAGTATCACAGACCATGGATCAGCTCCATCCACACCAGGTGAGCATCACGGACCATGAATCAGCTGCATCCACACAAGGTGAGCATCACAGACCATGGATCAGCTCCATCCACACCAGGTGAGTATCAGAGACCATGGATCAGCTCCATCTACAGCAGGTGAGTATCACAGACCATGGCCCTGCCCCATCCACACAAGGTGAGTATCACAGACCATGGATCAGCTCCATCCACACCAGGTGAGTATCACAGACCATGGATCAGCCCCATCCACACCAGGTGAGAATCACGGACCATGGATCAGCTCCATCCACACCAGGTGAGTATCACGGACCATGGATCAGCTCCATCCACACCAGGTGAGTATCACAGACCATGGATCAGCCCCATCCACACCAGGTGAGAATCACGGACCATGGATCAGCTCCATCCACACCAGGTGAGCATCACGGACCATGGATCAGCTCCATCCACACCAGGTGAGTATCACAGACCATGGATCAGCTCCATCCACGCCAGGTGAGGATCACGGACCATGGATCAGCTCCATCCACGCCAGGTGAGCATCACGGACCATGGATCAGCTCCATTCACACCAGGTGAGTATCAGAGACCATGGATCAGCTCCATCCACACCAGGTGAGTATCACGGACCATGAATCAGCTGCATCCACACAAGGTGAGAATCACAGACCATGGACCTGTCCCATCCACGCCAGGTGAGGATCACAGACCATGGATCAGCTCCATCCACACCAGGTGAGTATCACGGACCATGGATCAGCTCCATCCACACCAGGTGAGTATCACAGACCATGGATCAGCCCCATCCACACCAGGTGAGAATCACAGACCATGGCCCTGCCCCATCCACACCAGGTGAGAATCACAGACCATGGATCAGCTGCATCCACACCAGGTGAGTATCACAGACCATGGATCAGCTCCATCCACACCAGGTGAGTATCACAGACCATGGCCCTGCCCCATCCACACCAGGTGAGCGTCACAGACCATGGATCAGCCCCATCCACACCAGGTGAGTATCACAGACCATGGCCCTGCCCCATCCACACCAGGTGAGTATCACAGACCATGGATCAGCTCCATCCACACCAGGTGAGTATCACGGACCATGGATCAGCTCCATCCACACCAGGTGAGAATCACGGACCATGGATCAGCTCCCTCCACACCAGGTGAGCATCACAGACCATGGCCCTGCCCCATCCACACCAGGTGAGGATCACAGACCATAGATCATACTTCAAATCACAGATACCAAATTCACTTTCCAAGGAGATTAGCCGAGTTGCTTTCTTTTACTCTCACTTTTTTCATTTCTGATGGTTTTAAAAAGTATATTTCTGGATATTTTGGAAATTTTGGTTTACACTGGCTTAGGATATCTTTTTATTATAACTGTCGTTTAAATTGCGATGGTCAATTTTGCATTTCAATCAGGTGTTCACCAGTGGTTGCGTTTCCTGCCCATTGAGAGTTTCTGCTCGTGTGGATCAGATTTCACATTTCTGATCACAGCTTTGTCATTTTAAATGTAGTTACTTATAATACCTTGATATGACATTTATGCAACTTCTCTCTCTCAAAACCTCATTAGAATGACCCTTTAAAAGGGTTAGAATTAGAATAGTCTAATAATTCCTTTAAAAGGAATAAAACACCATACAGAAAAGCAACGTTAAGTTACATTTTCAAAGTTGTTCAAATCCAAAAAACAGTATGTGTTTCTATGTGATTAATTCCTGACGGTGGTATTTTAAAATATTGTGTGGAAACCACATTCCTGTATCTTATTTTTATTTTTTGAAGCATGTTTGTCACACAAAGTGACACGTGATGGTGATCACCACTCCCACAGCTGAGCACCTCCTCCTCCATCTTCTCCTCCTCCATCCCCTCCTCCTCCATCTTCTCTTCCTCCATCTCCTCCTCCTCCTCTATCTCCTGCATCTCCTCCTCCTTCTCATCCTCCATCTCCTTCATCTCTGTCTCCTCTTCCTCCATCTCCTCTTCCTGCATCTCCTCCTCGTCCATCTCCTCTTCCTCCTCTACCTCCTCCATCTCCTCCTCCATCTCTGTCTCCTCTGTCTTCTCTTCCTCCATCTCCTCCTCCTCCATCTCCTCCTCCTCTATCTTCTCCTCCTCCTCCATCTCTAGCTCCTCTGTCTCCTCTTTCTCCATCTCCTCCATCTCCTCTCTCTCCTCCTCTTCCTCCTCTACCTCCTCCATCTCCTCCTCCTCCATCTTCTCCTCCTCCATCTCCTCCTCCTCCATCTCCTCCTTTTCCTCCATCTCTAGCTCCTCTGTCTCCTCTTTCTCCATCTCCTCTTCCTCCATCTCCTCCTCCTCCACCATCTCCTCTGTCTGCTCTTCCTCCAGCTCCTCCTCCTCCATTTCCGTCTCCTCCTCCATCTCCATCTCCTCCATCTTCTCCTCCATCTTCTCCTCCTCCATCTTCTCCTCCTCCTCCATCTCCTCCTCTTCTATCTCCTCCATCTCCTCCTCCATCTCCCCCTTCTCCTCCTCTCCCACCTTCATCTCAATCTCCTCCTCAGTCTCCTCCTACTTCATCTCCTCCATCTTCTCCTCCTCCATCTACTCCATCTCATCCTCCTCTTCCATCTCCTCCTTCTCCATCTGCTCCTCCTCTCACTTCCCCATCTCCATCTCCTCGTCTAACTTCTCCATCTCCATCTCCTCCTCCTCCATCTCTTCCTCCTCCATCTCCTCTTCTTCCCCCAGCCTGGCTCCCTTCACCTCCTCCTCCCGCTGTGTCTCCCTCCCCACCCTCCTCCTGCCCCCGGCCCACACCCTCCCTGAACCCAGGCCAGGGCCACAGGCTACCAAGTGCCCATCCAGCCGTGGCCCTCTCCGGCCAGCCGCCTTCCGTCCAGCTGATTCCGGCACAGAGTGGCCTCAGAGCCACCCTGTGAGGCTGGATGGAGCTGAGGGCGGCTGGGGAACCCCTGCCTCGGGGAGCAATGACGGTAGATACCTGCTGACCGGCTCATTCCCACGCGGCGGCTGCCTGACCCTGGAGCAGTCTCTAGGCCCATCATCTCCTCACATTCATTCCGGGCCCCTTACCAGGGGCTGGTTTCCATCAGGGGAGAGAGATGGCTCCTTGTGTTTCTGTGGCACGTGACGGAATGCAGGCGGACACCTTGCAATTTCAAATGCCCGACAACCAACGCCGCAGATGGATGAGGAAGCTGGTGTGGGGGCTGCTTGCTCCTGGAGCTTCCACAGGGCACAGCCCATGTGGGATTCTTTTTGGGGGGTGGCTGCCGATTCCATGGGTGTGAGCCACCTGCCTCAATCCTGAATTTCCACTCCCCTTTGGGTTTCTAACCATCGTGCATGAATGGTAAAGCCTCACTCCTCTCTGACTCTCTGTTCTGCCCTTGTAAAGATCCTTTCTAATATTTTTTTGACAGGGTCTCGCTCTGTCACCAGGCTGGACTGCAATGGCACCGCCAGAGTTCACTGCAGCCTCGACCTCCTGGGCTCAAGCGATCCCCCTACCTCAGCCTCCCGAGTAGCTGGGACTACAAGCCTGTGTCATCATACGTGGCTAATTTTTAAACCTTTGTGCAGAGACAGGGTCTCGCTGTCTTGCCCAGGCTAGTCTTGAACTCCTGGGCTCAAGCAGTTCACCCACCTTGGGCTCTCAAATAGTTGGGATTACAGGAACATGCCATCACTCTCTATTAATTTTTTTTTGCAGAGACAGGGTCGTGCTATGTTGCCCAGGCTGGTCTTAAACTCCTGGCCTCAAGCGATTCACTCACCTTGTCTGCCCTAGTAGCTGGGATTATAGGAACAGGCCATGATGCTCTGCTAATTTGTTGTAGAGATGGGGTCTTGCTATGTTGCCCAGGCAGATCTTGAACTCCTGGCCCCAAGCGATCCTCCCACCTCCACTTCCCAAAGGGTTGAGGTATCATAGCTCACTGCAGCTTCGACCCCCTGGGTTCAAGTGATCCCCCTACCTCAGCCTCCCCAGTAGTTGGGACTGCAAGCATATGTCACCATACCTGGCTAATTTTAAAGTTTTTTTGCAGAGACAGGGTCGTGCTATGTTGCCCAGGCTGGTCTTGAACTCCTGGGCTCAAGCGATTCACCCACCTTGTCTGCCCTAGTAGCTGGGATTATAGGAACAGGCCATCATGCTCTACTAATTTGTTGTAGAGATGGGGTCTTGCTATGCTGCCCAGGTCTTGAACTCCTGGGCTCAAGCGATTCACCCACCTTGGCCACCCAAGTAACCCAGAGGGATTACAGGAACAGGTTATCACGCTCTGTTAATTTTCTGTAGAGATAGGATCTTGCTATGTTGGCCAGGTAGTTCTTGAACTCCTGGCCTCAAGCGATCCTCTCACCTCCATTTCCCAATGGGTTGAGATATCATAGCTCACTGCAGCCTTGACCTCCTGGGGTCAAGTGATCCCCCTACCTCAGCCTCCCAAGTAGCTGGGACTACAAGCATACCTGGCTAATTTTTAAATTTTTTGTAGAGACAGGGTCGTGCTATGTTGCCCAGGCTGGTCTTGAACTCCTGGGCTCAAGCGATTCACCCACCTTGTCTGCCCTAGTAGCTGGGATTATAGGAACAGGCCATCATGCTCTACTAATTTGTTGTAGAGATGGGATCTTGCTATGCTGCCCAGGCAGATCTTAAACTCCTGGCCCCAAGCGATCCTCCCACCTCCACTTCCCAAAGGGTTGAGATATCATAGTTCACTGCAGCCTCGACCTCCTGGGCTCAAGTGATCCCCCACCTCAGCCTCCCCAGTAGCTGGGACTACAAGCATACCTGGCTAATTTTTAAATTTTTGTAGAGACAGGGTCTTGCTATCTTGCCCAGGCTGGTCTTGAACTCCTGGGCTCAAGCGATTCACCCACCTTGGCCACCCACGTAGCTGGGATTATAGAAACAGGCCATGATGCTCTACTAATTTGTTGTAAAGATGGGGTTTTGCTATGTTGCCCGGGCAGGTCCTGAACTCCTGGCCACAAGCGATCCTCCCACCTCCACTTCCCAAAGGGTTGAGATATCATAGTTCACTGCAGCCTCGACCTCCTGGGCTCAAGTGATCCCCCACCTCAGCCTCCTGAGTAGCTAGGACTCCATGAGTCCCTCCACACCTGGCTAATTTTTAAAAAAATCTATGTAGAGACGGAGGGTCACTATGCTGTGCAGACTGGTCTCAAACTCCTGAGTTCAAGCGATCATTCCTCCTTGGCCTCCCAAAATACTGGGATTCCAGGCGTCAGTCATTCTTCTTGCCTTCGTGCATTTTATGGGGACGTTTCATAGCGAACGTGGATAGTTATTACAATGCCTTCTATAACCTTGGCAGCTACAAAAAATTAATGGTTTTGACATGATTACAGGAAGCCCAAGACGTAATTTTTTTTTTTTTTTTGAGATAGAATCTCGCTCTGTCGCCCAGGCTGGAGTGCAGTGGCGGGATCTCGGCTCACAGCAGCCTCTGCCTCCCGGGTTCAAGCGATTCTCCTGCCTCAGCCTCCTGAGTAGCTCGGATGACAGGCACCTGCCACCACACCCGGCAAATTTTTGTATTTTTAGTAGAGACGGGGTTTCACCATGTTGGCCAGGCTGGTCTGGAACTCCTGACCTCAAGTGATCCACCTGCCTCGGCCTCCCAAAGTGTTGGGATGACAGGCGTGAGCCACCGCGCCCGGCCGATCAACTTTTACATAAACTGACTGCACTGAACTCATCGCCTCCAGAGTCTGGAAAGTTAGTCTGAAAGTTCGGTCTCGTTACCTTACAAAGCAGGAGAAGGAGAGGCCGAGGAAGTCACCTGTCTAAATCAATGTCTGACAACTGAGGGCCATCGGCCCTGTCACCATTTATACCAGCAGCGGCCACGAACTTCACAGGTGGACCACGTGTGACACTCTGATTGGGCTCAGAGTGACAAAGCCAGGATGGCCTTTCCCGGCCATCTGAAGTCTGTCCCGGATTTGACGTCCGCGTGGCGGTGGCCAGCGGAGTTGGGGGGACGGTGGCTCTGATGAAGGCTGTAGAAGGGCGATTTTCACCTTCTCTGCAGAAATAACGGGAGGTCATTAAAACGGAACAGAAGGACCCGATAATACCCAGGAAACCTGATGACTGCCTCACTTTGCAAAGGGAATACGGTTGATCGCCTATTTGTGCTGGTGAGACACGTCCACCCTCTTTGGGAGGCCGAGGCGGGTGGATCACTTGAGGCCAGGAGTTCTAGACCAGCCTGGGCCATATGGTGAAATCTCGTCTCTACTAAAAATACAAAAATTAGTCGAGTGTGGTGGTGGGCGCCTGTCGTCCCAGCTGCTCGGGAGGCTGAGACAGGGAAATTGGACCCATTGGGGAAATAGGAAAGAAAAAAAAAAAGCCAGGCGCGGTGGCTCACGCCTGTCATCCCAGCACTTTGAGAGGCCGAGGCAGGTGGATCACCTGAGGTCAGGAGTTCGAGACCAGCCTGACCAACATGGAGAAACCCCGTCTCTACTAAAAATCCAAAAAAATCAATTAATAAGTGACCGAGCCTGGCAGTGGCAGGTGCCTGTAATCCGAGCGACTCGGGAGGCTGAGGCAGGAGAATCGCTTGAACCCACAGGTGGCGGAGGTTGCGGTGAGCCCAGATCACCCCATTGCACTCCAGCCTGGGCGACAAGAGCGAAACTCCCACTTACAAAAACAAAGAGACAAACACGCAAAAAACCAACCAACCAAGCAACCAGCGAACTTGTGAGAATTCTCTGCAGACTGTCAATAAAAAAAAAAAAAAAACAAATCACAGATGACACAGGAACACACACTCCCAACGTCGCTCCCATCACCGTCTTCACCCAGCACGTCTATTCAGTCCGTCTGTGCCAAGCCACGCTGCTGTAACGCCAGACCCGAACTGTGTTCGTAAACGGTGTCGACCTGCTTAATTTATTACTGTAATTATTGTGATAACGTAGAAGAGATAAATTGAAATCTATTAGAATTTAATGTAAAAAGCTGTAATTAGTTTGCCTGAGAGAGGATGAGAGACACACACCAAAAATCCATTAAGCCAATTACGACGGGAGCACGGCAGAGAGGGCCCAGCCCCGGCGAAATACACCCGTGGTTTTCGCCCGGCGATACCCTTGAGCCCACGGATCCATCCGTCTCATCCCTCTTTAATTTAATAAACACATCAAGCCGAGACGATGGGAGAATTCCTTAATCATCCTAATGAACGCATCTGTTCAGCGCTGGGTGTTGGAGATGGATTGTGGGAGGAGGGGGCTGGGAAGAGAGGGGGGAAAGAAAATGCATGGCTTTCAAGCAATTAGCATGCAAAGGATAAAACAACAGCCAAGTGTGTGCATGTGCTGTCATTACACACAGCAAAAAAAAAAATAATATATATATATATATAAAACAAATAAAAAACAACTTTGGTGTCTTTTGCCTGCATGCCCGGGTGTGT
Source organism: Macaca nemestrina (assembly GCF_043159975.1). Taxonomy (NCBI): domain Eukaryota; kingdom Metazoa; phylum Chordata; class Mammalia; order Primates; family Cercopithecidae; genus Macaca; species Macaca nemestrina. The sequence continues at coordinate 159,138,593 of NC_092145.1, forward strand.
GTGTGACAGCGAGAGGGTATGTGTGTGTGTGTGGGGGGTGTGCATGGGCACACCTGGGCCCATGAAATGGGAGGAGAGTGCCTTGCCCTGGTGCAATTAAAACCTGGATATTTAAAGAAGAGGCAGTAACTGCTACCCCCTATTTACTGTCAAATTAATTCACTCTCTCCTCAGATGCCGTCTGTATCGGCAATCACGAGAGGGTGTCAGCGGCTCCCGGATGCGTCAGGAGAAGAGAACCCCCCCCGCTCTTTTTTCTGACGGCTGCGATCGTGTGTACAAACTAAGCAACTGCAACAGACATATCATAGATTTTCTCATAATTACCTGACCTGTTACGGTTCGTGTCAGTCTTCCGCCAAACACACTGTTTTTTTTTATGTCAGAAGCTGTATGGGCATTTTCCACTTTGATCGTTCAGGATCCTGCAAATGTCAGACTTACTGTATTTTAATTGACTCTGGGGTAGCCTAAAAAAAAAAAAAAAAAAGCGTCTTCTACTCCAGTTGCTCTCGCCTGATGAGGCTGTGACAAGCTGCCATGTCTGAAAGCAGGGCCTGCTCTGACGCCCTGTCGGGGAGGCCCAGGCACCCCCTCCTCCACGTCTCCGAGGGGTATGGAACAAAATGATGTCAGGGAAGGGGTTCAGGTTGCAGCTCTCCGGGGGACCCCCCTCTTCCCTGCTCCCCACCACCCTACACGTCAACCCGTCCACCGGCTGCTCTCTCCGTTGCACCCCTGGATGGTGCCAAGGTAAAGGCTCAGAACCCCAGATCAAAGGCAGCATTGGGGGGTCCGTGGTCCCCAGGCAGTGGGGACCAACCCACACACAGGTCTGTGCATTGACACGAAAGCTCTTATCTTCCATTGCTGGAGAATTAAAAAAAAAAAAAACAAAAAAACACACAAATACTCCTGCTTGAAAATGTGGGCTGAGAAGCAAACTGTAAAGATTTCCACTCAGAGGTCAATGTATTTTGTCTTCAGTTTTCAGAGACAGAAAATCTCGGCTCTTCTTTCCGGCAACAGAGCAGCCTCATGAGGTCACTGAAAGCTTTCTCTCTCGTTAACCCAGCCTGGCTGGGGAGAACCTGTCTTCATCACACAACCTCCTGACAGCCAAGCCTCCCGCCCCCTCCCGCTCCGCTCCCCCCGCCTCGCCGTTCGAACGCGGTGTCTCCTGTTGACAGTCACTGCCTGTTGGCCTGTGTGATTATCTGTGTGAAGCTTTCTCAGAAAACCGAAAGGAAGAAAAGCACTCACTGAGAGGAAAACAAACGTTACACCGAGCGATTATTTGGAAGGGCGAGGAAGGAGGTTGTCATTCTGGAAATAATCCACTTTTCTTTTCTTTTTTTTTTTTTTTTGAGATGGGGTCTCGCTCTGTGGCCCAGGCTGGAGTGCGGTGGCCGGATCTCAGCTCACTGCAAGCTCCGTCTTCCGGGTTCAAGCGATTCTCCTGCCTCAGCCTCCCGAGTAGCTGGGATGACAGGTGCCCGCCACTGCACCTGGCTAATTTTTGTATTTTTAGTAGAGACGGGGTTTCACCATGTTGGCCAGGATGGTCTCGATCTGCTCACCTCAGGTGATCCACCCGCCTCGGCCTCCCAAAGTGCTGGGATGACAGGCGTCTGCCACTATACCCGGCTAATTTTTGTATTTTTAGTAGAGACGGGGTTTCACCGTGTTAGCCAGGCTGGTCTGGATCTCCTGACCTCGTGATCCGCCCGCCTCGGCCTCCCAAAGTGCTGGGATGACAGGTGTGAGCCACCGCGCCTGGCCGAGACCAAAGTTTTCTTTTCGTTTTTAGTATTCATCCACCACACGTTATAGGAAGAGGAGTCGGGTTTGACAAGGCTCTTTGAGGATCTGATGAAAGGTATGGATTTGCTCAACCCTAAAAACCTATGGAATTCCTCCACCCTCCAAAGTGCGTACATTTTTTGGCCATTCGCGGTGGCTCAAGCCTGTAATCCCAGCACTTTGGGAGGCTGAAGTGGGCAGATCATGAGGTCAGGAGTTCGAGACCATCCTGGCCAACGTGGTGAAACCCCGTATCTTCTAAAAATACAAAAAAAATTAGCCGGGTGTGGTGGCGGGTGCCTGTAATCCCAGCTACTACAGAAGCTGAGGCAGTAGGACCGCTTGAACCTGGGAGATGGAGGTTGCAGTGAGCAGAGATTGCGCCACTAACTGCAGCCTGGGTGACAGAGCGAGACTCTGTCTCAAAAAAAAAAAAAAAAAAAAAAAGAAAAAGAAATAAAACCCATTCTAGGGCCAGGTGCAGTGGCTCACACCTGTCATCCCAGCACTTTGGGAGACTGGAGCGGGCGGATCATGAGGTCAGGAGTTTGAGACCATCGTGGCCAACATAATGAAACCCCGTCTCTACTAAAAATACAAAAATTAATTGGGCGTGGTGGCGGGAGCCTGTAATCCCAGCTACTCCGGAGGCTGAGGCAGGAGAATCGCTTGAACCCGGGAGGCGGAGGTTGCAGTGAGCCGAGACCGCGCCACTGCACTCCAGCCTGGGTGACAGAGCGAGACTCCGTCTCAAAAACAAACAAACAAACAAATGAACAAAAACATCCTACACCCCACAGTTTCTCCTTATTCTCTATTCTACCTCACCAAACATTCCCTCTCTATGGGACAGTGCCCTTCCACGTGTACCCAGGGTCTCATCTCCCCCTTCCTACAAAAGCTCTCTCTTGATCTCCACTTTGCTACGTCCCATTCCACACTCCTAAGAACGGGTGGGATGACCATGAGATGTAGTAACACATGTCTGCCACACTTTGTTCTCTTGGCCCATGGACCAAAGTCCAGCATCCCTGAAACATTTCCTTCTCTTGGCCCATGGACCAAAGTCCAGCATCCCTGAAACATTTCCTTCTCTTGGACCATGGACCAAAGTCCAGCATCCCTGAAATATTTCCTTCTCTTGGACCATGGACCAAAGTCCAGCATCCCTGAAATACTCTTTTCTCTCAACCCATGGACCAAAGTCCGGCGTCCCTGAAATATTTCCTTCTCTTGGACCATGGACCAAAGTCCAGCATCCCTGAAATATTTTCTTCTGTTGACCCATGAACCAAAGTTCAGCATCCCTGAAATACTTTCTTTCTTGACCCGTACACCAAAGTCCAGCATCCCTGAAATATTTCCTCCTCTTGACCCATGGACCAAAGTGCAGCATCCCCAAAATACTTTCTTCTGTTGACCCATGAACCAAAGTCCAGCACTCCTGAAATACTCTCTTCTCTTGACCCATGGACCAAAGTCCAGCATCCCTGAAATACTCTCTTCTCTTGACCCATGGACCAAAGTCCAGCATCCCTGAAATACTTTCTTCTCTTGGTCCATGGACCAAAGTCCAGCATCCCTGAAATACTTTCTTTCTTGGCCCATGGACCAAAGCCCAGCATCCCTAAAATACTTTCTTCTGTTGACCCATGAACCAAAGTCCAGCACTCCTGAAATAGTTTCTTCTGTTGATCCATGGATCAAAGTTTAGCATCCCTGAAATACTTTCTTCTCTTGGCCCATGGACCAAAGTCCAGCATCCCTGAAATACTTTCTTTCTTGGCCCATGATCCAAAGTCCAGCATCTCTGAAATACTTTGTTCCCTTGGCCCATGGACCAAAGTCCAGCATCCCTGAAATATTTTGTTTCTTGGCCCGTGGACCAAAGCTCAGCAACCCTGAAATACTTTCTTTTTTCGCCCATAGACCAAAGTCCAGCATCCTTGAAATACTTTCTTCTCTTGACCCAAGGACCCCACACTCTCCTGGTACCTTCTCAGTCTCTGTAAGACTGACCTTCCTCTTCTCCCCAACGTCTTAACCAAGGAGTCTCCTAAAGATCAGTCCTTTGTCCTCCTGTGTTTTTCACCTACACTCACTCCCTTGGTTTTGTGATTCATCCTCTTACGTTTAAGTATATGTTGGTGACACTGTTACAGGAAAAGGTGTCCCAATCCAGACCCCTAGAGAGGGTTCTTCAATCTCAGGCAAGGAAGAAATTAGGGCATCTGTAAAGTAAACTGAAAACAAGTTTATTAGGAGAGTAGAGGAATAAAAGAATGGCTACTCCACAGACAGAGCAGCCCCGAGGGCTACTGGTTGCCCATTTTTTATGGTTATTTGTTGACTATATGCTAAACAAGGGGTGGATTATTCATGCCTCCTCTTTGTAGTCTGTAGCAGTGAGGACAACCAGAGGTCACTCTCGTCACCGTCTTGGTTTGGGTGGGTTTTGGCCGCTTCTTGACTGCAACCTGTTTTATCTGCAAGGTCTTTGTGACCTGTATCTTGTACCGATCTCCTATCTCGTCCTGTAACCTAGAATGCCTTAACCATCTGAGGAATGCAGCCCAGTAAGTCTCAGCCTCATTTTACCCAGCTCCTATTCAAGAAGGGGTTGCTCTGGTTCCAATACCTCTGACAAAACCCAAAAGTGTTCTTCCCACTGGGACCTCTCTCCTGAAATCCAGTCTTGAAATCCCATCCAACCGATATCACACACTTAACATGTCCAACCAGAATGTCTCATATTTCCCCCCTAAATCTCCCCCTGCTCACATTCCTCCCCTTTTCCATCAATAATGACCCCAAAAATGTCCACATCCTAATCCCATGTGGTAGACAGAATAATGGCCCCAAAGATGTCCATGTCCTAATCCCCATGTGGTACACAGAATAATGGCCACATGTGGCCCAAAAGATATCCACAACCTAATCCCCATGTGGTAGACAGAATAATGAACCCCAGAGATGTCCATGTCCTAATCCAAATGTGGTACACAGAATAATGGCCCCAAAGATGTCCACATCCTAATCCCATATGGTAGACAGAATAATGGCCCCAAAGATTTCCACATCCTAATCCCATGTGGTACACAGAATAATGGCCCCAAAGATGTCCATGTCCTAATCCCCATCCTCTTATGAATTCCAGCCCTCTGGGTTGCAGCCCTATAAATCTAGCCCTATGAATCGCAATGCTATGAGTCCAGACTCACGAGTCACCACCCTATACTCTCAGATTTAAGGATACCAACCCTAAAGTGTTCAATGTACGATATCAACTTTATGAAATCCATTTATATGAGTCACCCCAATACATGTCCTAGCCCTATGGATTCCAACCCTATACAGTCTCGCTCTATAATTCCCAACTTTATAGACCCCAGACTGATGCATTCTAGCCTTATAAAATCAAGCAAATATAACTGAGCCCTAATCAGCCCCACCCACTGAATCCCAGCTCTGTGAATACAACTCTATAGGTCCTAGCTCTATGAATCCCAGCCCCAAGGGTCACAACCCTATCAATCTAGCATTATAGGGCATAATCCTACACCTCTTCGTCCTCTGAGTCACAACTCAGCAAATCCAGCCCTGTGAGTCAAAATCCTACAAATTCAGCCCTTTGGGTGATGACCCTATCAATCCCAGCTCCATGGGTAACAGCCCTACTAATCCAGCTCTATGGGTTATAACCCTACAACTCTTAGCCCTCTAGGTCACAAACCTATGGATTGTAGCCCTCTGGGTCACAAATCGACAAGTCCAGCCATTTGGGTGACAACGCTATGAATCCCAGGCCCGTGGATCACAACCCAATCAATCTAGCTTTATAGGGTACAATCCTACAACTCAGCCTTCTGAGTCAAAACTCAGCAAATCCAGCCCTATGAGTCACAGCCCTACAAATTCAGCCCTTTGAGTCACAACCCTATCAATCTCAGCTCCATGGGTGACAACCCTACTAATCCAGCTCTATGGGTCATAACCCTACAAGTCTTAGCCCTCTAGGTCACAAACCTATGGATTGTAGCCCTCTGGGTCACTAATCGACAAGTCCAGCCATTTGGGTGACAACCCTATGAATCCCAGGCCCGTGGATCACAACCCAATCAATCTAGCTTTATAGGGTACAATCCTACAACTCAGCCTTCTGAGTCAAAACTCAGCAAATCCAGCCCTATGAGTCACAGCCCTTCAAATTCAGCCCTTTGAGTCACAACCCTATCAATCTCAGCTCCATGGGTGACAACCCTACTAATCCAGCTCTATGGGTTATAACCCTACAAGTCTTAGCCCTCTAGGTCACAAACCTATGGATTGTAGCCCTCTGGGTCACTAATCGACAAGTCCAGCCATTTGGGTGACAACCCTATGAATCCCAGGCCCGTGGATCACAACCCAATCAATCTAGCTTTATAAGGCACAATCCTACAACTCTTAACCCTCTGAGTCAAAACTCAGCAAATCCGGCCCTATGAGTCACAATCCTACAAATTCAGCCCTTTGAATCACAACCCTATCAATCCCAGCTCCATGGGTGACAGCCCTACTAATCCAGCTCTATGGGTTATAACCCTACAACTCTTAGACCTCTAGGTCACAAACCTATGGATTGCTGCTCTCTGGGTCACAAATCTACAAGTCCAGCACTATGAGTCACAACCCTATGAATCCCAGCCCCACGGATCACAACCCAATCAATCTAGCTTGATAAGGCACAATCCTACAACTCTTAACCCTCTGAGTCACAACTCAGCAAACCCAGCCCTGTGAGTCACAACCCTACAAATTCAGCCCTTTGAGTCACAACCCTATCAATCTCAGCTCCATGGGTGACAACCCTACTAATCCAGCTCTATGGGTCATAACCCTACAACTCTTATCCTCTGGGTCACGGCCCCACAGATCCAGCCATCTAAGAGCCAGAGAACTGTGGATCTCAGCCTGTAATTCCCAGAACTAGGGGTCCGAGCCCTATAGGTTCCCTTTTCAGTAGATCCCTCCCCCAAATTCTATCTACCCGTGGGAGCAGAACACAAATCCATAGACTTTCCTCGGCTCAAAGGGACATATCACATTCCCCACAGGGCTTCCTCCAACGGCACCAGGGAACCCATCACCAGGTCTCAGCTCCTCTAAGCTTGACACCCGGAGGGCTTGGCACATGCAGTTCATTTGCTCCCCACGTCACACACACACATGTTCACAGAGCTCCAGGAGCAGCCTGGGGTCTCCCATGGCACCTGGAGGCAAAATTCAAATGAATTGAAACAATCCTGAGATTGAGGCATACTTTTGAATACCAAGTAAATTAACATTAAAAAAAAACAAAAAAAAACCCGCTGACAATGAGTGTCTGTAAGCCGAAAGACATATGTCAGGAAGGGTGTAGAACGCTCGTAAAACACCCGAGGACCACTCACAAAAACATGGGAGATAAAGTTCCCCAGCGTTTTACGGGACGACGGAAAGAGACTGATGTCCAACGTGAGTAACTACTACTCAGGTATAAACAGATAGATCCACGTCCCCACACTCTTTAACTTTCTTTGGAGACATCCACCCCTACGAGTCACAATGCTACAAATCCAGCCCTACGGGTCATAACCCTGCAAATCTTCGCCCCCTGGGTTACAGCCCTACAACTTCAACCGTTTGGGTCTCAACTGTATTAACTCCATAAATAAAATGTTGGTCTTTATCTTGTTTCCATCGTTTTTGATTGTGGTTAAAAAAAAAAAAAACCCACATAAGATATAAAACTTAGCATCCTGAGCCTTCGTAAGAGGGCAATGTAGCCATTTAACGTAGTTTCCTTTCTTTTCTTTTTTTGTTTTTGAGACGGAGTCTCGCTCTGTCGCCCAGGCTGGAGTGCAGTGGCGCGATCTCGGCTCGCCGCAACCTCCGCCTCCCGGGTTCAAGAGATTCTCCTGCCTCAGCCTCCCGGGTATCTGGGATTACAGGCGTGGGCCACCATGCCTGGCTAATTTTTGTATTTTTAGTAGAGGTGCGGTTTCTCCATATAGGTCAGGCTGATCTTGAACTCCCGACCTCAGGTGATCCACCTGCCTCGGCCTCCCAAAGTCCTGGGATGACAGGTAGGAGCCACCGCGCCCGGCAAATCTTTTCCTTTCTTATGCCAAAAAAAAAAAAAAAAAAATCTTCTGAAGTTTCCCGTCTTGCAAAACTGAAACTCTCTCCCCTTTTCTCCCTCCCCAAGCCCCCCGGCTCCCACCATTCTATTTTCCGTGTCTACAAATTTGACGACTCTAGGGACCTCATAGATGTGGGATCCTCGAGGATTTGTCTTCTTGCGTCTGGCTTCTTTCTCTTAGCCTCACGGTCTCAAAGCTCTTGTTGGAGCAGGTGTTAAGTGGTGGTTAATGCAGAGTGGCAAGTTGATTGAATGGAAGGATACACAGTATCGTTTCTGGGTGCGTCTGTCCGGGTGTTGCCAGAGGAGACTAACATTGGAATCAGTGGAATGGGAGAGGCAGACCCACCCTCAAACTGGGTGGGTACCATCCCAGCAACTGCCAGTGCGATCAGAATAAAGCGGGCAGAGGAGTGTGCAAGGACCAGACTGGCTGAGTCTTCCAACCTCCATCTTTCTCCCGTGCTGGACGCTTCCCGCCCTCGAACTCAGACTCCAAGTTCTTCGCCTTTTGGACCGTAGGACCCACACCACTGGTTTGCCAGGGACTCTCGGGCTTCGGCCACAGACTGAAGGCTGTACTGTCGGCTTCTCTACTTTGCAGGTTTCGAGACTCACACCGGCTTCCTGGGTCTCCAGCTCGTAGATGGAGGCTGTTGTAGGACTTTATCTTGTGTTCAAGTGAGCCAATTCTTCTGATAAACGCCCCTTCCTATATTCATTGATTCTATTTGTCCTGTTCCTTTAGAGAACCTCGCCTAATACATGTCCGAATTTCCGTCTTTTTAACGGTGAATACTATCCCACTGTAGGTTCACGTCAGATTTTCGTTGTTGTTGTTTGTTTTTGTTTTTTGTCTTTGGTTTTGAGACAGAGTCTCGCTCTGTCGCCCAGGCTGGAGTGCAGTGGTGTGATCTCGGCTCACTGCAACCTCTGCCTCCCAGGTTCAAGCCATTCTCCTGCCTCAGTCTCCTGAGTAGCTGGGACTACAGGCACCTGCCATCATGCCTGGCTGATTTTTGTGTTTTTAGTAAAGACGGGGTTTCACCATGTTGGCCAGGCTGGTCTTGAACTCCTGACCTCAGGTGACCCACCTGCCTCAGCCTCCCAAAATGCTGGGATTACAGACATGAGCCACGATGCTTGACCGAGAATTTCCTTCATTTTAACAGTGAATACTATCCCACTGTAGGTTTACATCTGATTTTTGTTGTTGTTGTTTGTTTTTGTTGTTTGTTTATTTTTCTTTTGTGTCTTTGGTTTTGAGACAGAGTCTTGCTCTGTCGCCCAGGCTGGAGTGCAGTGGCATGATCTCGGCTCACTGCAACCTCCACCTCCTGGGTTCAAGCGATTCTCCCGCCTCATCCTCCTAAGTAGCTGGGATGACAGGCACCTGCTGCCATGCCTGACTAATTTTTGTATTTTTAGTAGAGAGGGGTGTTTCACCATGTTGGCCAGGCTGGTCTTGAACTCCTGACCTCAGGTGATCCGCCTGCCTCGGCCTCCCAAAGTGCTGGGATTACAGACATGAGCTGCCCTGCCTGACCGAGAATTTCCTTCTTTTTAACAGTGAATACTATTCCACCGTAGGTTTACATCCGATTTTTTTTTTTTTGGATGGAGTATCATTCTTGTCGCCCAGGCTGGAGTGCAATGGTGTGATCTCAGCTCACTTCAACACCTGCCTCCCAGGTTCAAGTGATTCTCCTGCCTCAGCCTCCTGAGTAGCTGGAACTACAGGCACCCACCACCACACCTGGCAAATTTTTGTATTTTTAGTAGAGACGGGGTTTTACCACGTTGGCCAGGCTGGTTTCGAACTCCTGACCTCAGGTGATTCACCTGCCTCGGCCTCCCATAGTTCTGGGATTACAGGTGTGAGCCACCGCGCCTGACCAATTTTTGTATTTTTAATAAAGACGAGCTTTCACCATGTTGCCCAGGCTGGTCTCAAACTCGTGATCTCAGGTGATCCGCCCGCCTCAGCCTCCCAAAGTGCTGGGATTACAGGCGCGAACCACTATGCCCGGCTTTTGCAGGGAGTTATTTTACCGAGGATTTAAATCGACGATTCCAAATTTGAGACTTGGGGAAAGAAAAGATCAAAGGAATACACCTAATTATTTTTTTATTTACTTACACATTTGTGCTGTAGTGGGTATTGATAAGGGAATATCTGACATTTCTTCCTCCCCAAGGAACTGCCTTTCTCTCCTTCACAACTGAGAGCTCTTCAGTTCTGGCTCTTTTGGGACTTGGATGAGATCCCTGGGCCAGGCCTTCGGGTTCATACTCCATCCAGTCCCTTTCATGTGAACGGTAAAGCCTGTAATCTCAGCACTTGGGGAGGCTTAGGTAGGTGGATCATGAGCCCAAGAGAGACTGGTACCAGCCTGGCCAACATAGTGAAACCCCGTCTCTACTAAATATACAAAAACATTAGTTGGGCGTGGTGGTGGGTGCCGGTCATCCCAGCTACTCGGGAGGCTGAGGCAGGAGAATCGCTTGAACCCAGAGGTGGAGGTTGCAGGGAGCCGAGATCACGCCACTGCACTCAGCCTGGTGACAGAGCAAGGCTCTCTCTTAAAAAAAAAAAAAAAAAAGAAAGAAAGAAAAGAAAAGAGAAGATAGAGCTGGGCGCTGTGGCTCATGCCTGCATTTGGGAGGCCAAAGTGGGTGGATCATGAGGTCAAGAGACTGAGACCAGCCTGGCCACCATGGTGAAAACCCGTCTCTACTAAAAACACAAAAAGTTAGCTGGGTGTGGTGGTGTATGCCGGTAATCCCAGCTACTTGGGAGGCGGAGGCAGGAGAATTGCTTGAACCCAGGAGGCGGAGGTTGCAGGGAGCCAAGATCAGGCCACTGCACTCCAGCCTGGCGACAGAGTGAGACTCTGTCTTAAAAAAAAGAAAAAAAAAAAAAGAAAGACACAGCTGGATGCAGTGGCTCATGCCTGTAATCTCAGCACTTTGGGAGGCCGAGGTGGGTGGATCATGAGGTCAAGAGATTGAGACCAGCCTGGCCAACATGGTGAAACCTCATCTCCACGAAAAATACAAAAAGTTAGCTGGGTGTGGTGGTGGGCGCCTGTCATTCTAGCTACTCAGGAGGCTGAGGCAGGACAATTGCTTGAACCCAGGAGGCAGAGGTTGCAGCGAGCCAAGATCAGGCCACTGCACTCCAGCCTGGGTGACAGAGCAAGGCTCTGTCTTAAAAAAAAAAAAAAAAGGCACCAAAGATAGACAAGCAGTGAGTCCCGAAGGAGAATCACACGTCCTCCAAGCCAGAAGCAGGCCGTTTACACTGGACCACAGAACTGCTGTCAGAATGAATGCAAAAGCCAATTTACACCATGTGTCTACTTAACATGATTCATAGTTCCCCACCATGCCCCGCCTGTGAGTAAAATCTAGTAGAGTAAGAAAATGCAGGCCGGTCGCGTGGCTCACACCTGTCATCCCACCACTTTGGGGGCCGAGGGGGGGGTGGATCACGAGGTCAGGGGTTCCAGACCAGCCTGACCAACATGGTGAAACCCTGTCTCTATTAAAAATACAAAAATTAGCCGGGGGTGGTGACATGCACCTGTCATCCCAGCTACTCGGGAGGCTGAGGCAGGAGAATCGCTTGAACCCGGGAGGTGGAGGTTGTAGTGAGCGGAGATCGCGCCATTGCACTCCAGCCTGGGCAACAGAGTGAGACTCAGTCTCAAAAAAAAAAAAAAAAAAAAAAAAGAAAAGAAAAGAAAACGGAAAGCAGCTTCCAGAAGAATCTGAATTATTCAGATTTTCATTTATTCCTCTCGGGCCAATAAATAACATCTAGCAGATCTGTATTCCCAGTAAAAATAATTGTGATGTGAGATGGACCATCTCAGCACGCTGAGAATTCCAAAATATTAGACTTTGCTTCTCAGAATTAAAACTGTAAGAGGGCCGGGTGCAGTGGCTCATGCCTGTAATCCCAGCACTTGGAGAGGCTGAGGCAGGAGGATCTCTTCAGTCCAGGAGTTTGAGGCCAGCCAGGGCAACATAGCAAGACCCCATCTCCACAAAAAATTTTAAAAAATTAGCCAGGCATGTGCACGCCTGTGGTTGTAGGTACTCAGGAGACTGAGGCAGGAGGATCTCTAGAACCCAGGAGTTCGAGGCTGCAGTGGGCCATGATTGTGCCAGTGCACTCCAGCCGGGGCAACAGAGCAAGATCCTGTCTCAGAATATATATATATACACACACACACACACACACACCCCCACATATACACACACACACATATACACACACACACTCACACATATATATACACCCACACATATATACACACACACATATATACACACACATATATATACACACACTCATATATACACACACATATATACACACACATATATATACACACACTCATATATGCACACACACATATATACACACACACATATATACACACACATATATATACACACACTCATATATACACACATATACACACACACACTCACACATATATATACACCCACACATATATACACACACACATATATATACACACATATATATACACACACACTCATATATATACACACACATATATACACACACACACTCACATATATACACACACACACTCATATATACACACACAGATATATATACACACACACATATATACACACACTCATATATACACACACATACACACACATATATACACACACAGATATATATACACACACAGATATATATACACACACATATATACACACTCACATATATATACACACACACATATATACACACACATATATACACACACACATATACACATACACACACACAGATATATATACACACACTCACATATATATACACACACACACATATACACACACACATATATACACACACACTCACATATATATACACACACACACATTTATATACACACACAGATATATACACACACACATATATATACACAGACTCACATATATATACACACACACATATATACACACACACTCACATATATACACACACACATATATACACGCACATACACCCCCACATATATATACACACATATATACACACACTCACATATATATACACACACATATATATACACACATGCACTCACTTATATATACACACACTCACATATATACATACACACATATATACACACACATATATACAGACACACATATATACACACACACATATATACACACACACATATATATACACACACACATATATACACACACACAGACATATACACACACACATATATATAGACAATTTGGTTCAATTATGAGAAATAACGTTGCATCTGTTTTTTTGGTTTTTTTGTTTTGTTTTGATACAGAATCTTGCTCTGTGGCCCAGGCTGGAGTGCAGCATTGCAATCTCGGCTCACTACAACCTCCGCCTCCCAAGTTCAAGCAATTCTCCCGCCTCAGCCTCCCCAGTAGCTGGGATTCCAGGCACGCACCACCGCGCCCAGCTAATTTTTTCTTATTGTCATCGTTGTCTTTTTAGCAGAGACGGGGTTTCACCACATTGGCCAGGTTGGTCTCGAACTCCTGACCTCAGGGTCGGCCTCCCACAGTGCTGGCTAGACCGACCGGCGTGAGCCACCGCGCCGGGCCGAGAGATAAGCTTGCACTTGTCATGCCTCATTCTCGCTCAAAGGCAGACAAAAGCCAGGGCAGTGAGAAGTCCCCTGGGCGAGGTCTGCTGTTCTGAGCATTGGAGAACCGACTTTACCTCCTTTGCACGCGTCCTCCTCCTCCCCAGCCATCATCCCTGCGGGCTTCAAAGTCCCCTGCCATTGATCTCCAAAATGCCAGGCGAGAGGCGACACGGAGCTTCCCCAACGCCGAGGAACGTCTTTCAAGGCCTGCCCTGGCGCTCCACGCCCACCGCAACCGGAGAGCTGTGTCTCCCAGAGTCTTTGTGTCACAGACACAGACAGCCATCGTTGCAAAGCCTTTCTTTCATTTGCAAGAGAACCCCGGCTGCCAGCAATGCCCGATTGAAGGCACAAAAGAAGAAAGGGTGATTTCTTCCACCTGAAACTCCTTCTCACTCGGGGAGCAGGTGGAAAATGTACAGTGTCAGCGTCGCCACCCCAGGCACCTGACGCCCTCACCCTATGAAACATTCATTGTCAGGAATACAGCGTCCAACGTTGCCTTTGTAATCGTCAAGTCGAACTTCTCTTGCATCAAACCCAGCGTAAGATATTTGCTCCGCTCACAAGAAGAAGGAGTGCGTGGGGATATCACAGCGGGAAAACGTCGCTGTCGAACTCCTGCGGTGCACGAGATCTTTCTCGGGGACGACTGTCACGGCTCGTCTCTGTGGGGAGAATAGGAGCGACGGAGACAAGGCGGCCTCGGTTTTGAGGGTTGAGGGAAGTGGAGCAGGTGTGGCATTTTAAATCTGTGATTTCCCCATCAGTAGAAGCTTTTCATTGTGATTTTTCATTGAGGTGAGATTTTCTTTTTCTTTTTTTTTTTTTTTTTTTTTGAGACTGAGTCTGGCTCTGTCGCCCAGGCTGGAGTGCAGTGGCCCGATCTCCGCTCACTGCAAGCTCCGCCTCCCGGATTCACGCCATTCTCCTGCCTCAGCCTCCCGAGTAGCTGGGATGACAGGTGCCCGCCACCACGCCAGGCTAATATTTGTATTTTTAGTAGAGACGGGGTTTCGCCATGTTGGCCAGGCTGGTCTCGATCTCCTGACCTCCGGTGATCCGCCCGCCTCGGCCTCCCAAAGTGCCGGGATGACAGGCGTGAGCCTCCACACATGGCTACTTTTTGTAATTTTAGTAGAGACGGAGTTTCGCCATGTTGGCCAGGCTGGTCTCGATCTCTTGACCTTGTGATCTGCCCGCCTTGGCCTCCCAAAGTGCCGAGATGACAGATGCGAGCCAAGGTGCCTGGCCTTTTTTCGTTTTGTTTTTTTTCAGTGTATAATTCAGAGGACAGCCTTTTAGCACATGGGTGATGGTTATGAAACCATCACCTCTGTCTAGGTCCAGATCACTGTAGTCCTCCAAAGTACACCCTGTAACTAATACTAAGCAGTCACGTCCCTTTCTTCCTACCCCAGCCCCTAGCAAGCCTATATCAGAGCCTTGTTCCTTTTCATGGCTGCATAGTATTCCACCATGTGGATGTATCACATTCTGTTTATTCATATGACCATCGATGGGTGTGGGGTTGGGTCCAGCTTTTGGCTATTGTAAATGCATTAATCATGGTCTCCAGAGGAACATGACCAACAAGAGAGTATGTATGTATGCGTGTATGTATGTATGTATGTATTTATCTATCTGTCTAATAAGGAACTGACTCAAGGGAATATGATGTGTTCAAAACTTTAGGATACAAGGTCAGCAAGCTGGAGACCCAGGACAGCAAATGATATGGATTCCAGTCTGAGTCTGAAGGCCTGAGTCTCAGGAGAGCTGAGTGTGTGAGTTCCAATCTGAAGCCTGAGACCCAGGAGAGCCAATGATGTGAGTTCCCTTCTGAGTCTGAAGGCCTGAGTCTCAGGAGAGCTGAGTGTGTGAGTTCCAGTCTGAGTCTGAAGGCCTGAGACCCAGGAGAGCCAAAAGTGTGAGTTCCTGTGTGAAGGCATGAGACCTGGGAGAGCCAATGGTGTGAGTTCCAGTGTGAGTCTGAAGGCCTGAGTCTCAGGAGAATCAAGGGTGTGAGTTTCAATCCAAAGCCTGAGACCCAGAAGAGCCAAGAGTGTGAGTTCCTGTGTGAAGGCCTGAGACCCAGGAGAGCCAGTGGTGTGAGTTCCAGTCTGAGTCTGAAGGCCTGAGACCCAGGAGAGTCAATCAGGTGAGTTCCAGTCTGAGTCTGAAGGCCTGAGACCCAGGAGAGCCAAAAGTGTGAGTTCCTGTGTGAAGGCATGAGACCTGGGAGAGCCAATGGTGTGAGTTCCAGTGTGAGTCTGAAGGCCTGAGTCTCAGGAGAATCAAGGGTGTGAGTTTCAATCCGAAGCCTGAGACCCAGGAGAGCCAGTGGTGTGGGTTCCAGTCTGAGCCTGAAGGCTTAAGTCTCAGGACAGCCGAGGGTATGAGTTCCAGTCTGAAGGCCTGAGACCCAGGAGAGCCAGTGGTGTGAATTCCAGTCTGAGTCTGAAGGCCTGAGACCCAGGAGAGCTGAGGGTGTGAATTCCAGTCTGAGTCTGAAGACCCAAGACCCGGGAGAGCTGATGGTGTGAGTTCCTGTTGAGTCTGAAGGGCTGAGACCCAGGAGAGCTGATGATGTGAATTCCTGTTGATTCTGAAGTCCTGAGACCCCAGAGAGCTGAGGGTGTGAGTTCCTATTGAGTCTGAAGGGCTGAGACCCAGAAGAGCCAATGGTGTGGGCTCCAGTCTGAGTCTGAAGGCCTGAGTCTCAGGAGAACGGAGGGTGTGAGTTCCAATCTGAAGGCCTGAGACCCAGGAGAGCCGAGGGTGCGAGTTCCAGTCTGAGTCTGAAGGCCTGAGACCCAGGAGAGCCGAGGGTGTGCGTTCCCATCTTAGTTTGAAGGCCTGAGACCCAGGAGAGCTGGTGGTGTGAGTTCCATTGTGAGTCTCAAGGCCTCATACCTGAGAAAGCTGGTGGTATGAGTTGGATCCAGTCTGAAGGTCCAGCAAGACCAATGTCACTGCATCGAGAATCGCCTTTAAAGACACACCCAGAATCATGTTCAGCCAGATATCTGGGCACCTCAGGACCCAGTCAATTTGACACATAACATCTCCCAGTCAGAAAAATGTATGTAGCTCTGAACATTCCAGGACAAAAATCTATTTGGACACCAGTTTTGAATTCTCTCAGTTATACACCTAGAAGTGAAATTTCTGGGTCCTATCGTAATTCTCTGTTTAACTTTTAACGGATCCCTCAGACATCTTCTTACTCACGGCCTCTGCAGAGGACACCTGGGATTCATGGCATGTGATGGGGTCTCAACCAAGTAGCAAGAAAGAGTTGACCCAGAGGGAAATATCCAGTCTCTCTCCTTCTTCAACATATTCTTTCTAGGACCCCTTTGCATCTGAGATATGCCTCTGAAAGCCAGCTAAGACACTCTGCAAATTGTCACCCACCCCCCCACCCCCCCACCCCCCCCACCACCCCACCCCCCCCACCACCCACCCAGGCCTTGTCTCTGATCATTTAATATTAAACAGCGAAGGAGACAGTCGTCTACAAAATTTCTATTATCATGAAAAAGGAGATGTGTGTGTCGGTAAACAGAATGGGTGTCAGGGCCCATGTTCGTCAGGCTGAGAGTCTGCAAATCACAGCCATCAATCTACATGCTCCTATGAGCCTCCCTGAAAGGTGTTAAACGTCTGGCAGGTGCAGGGGGGCCGGGGCGGGGGGGAAGATGACACAGGCGTTGGGTCAAATGCCACCTTATTTATTCAGCTCTTCAGCCGTCGTCGACGGGGGAGAGCGCCCCTGGCAAGTCAGGTTGCCGTAACCACCGTGCATTTTAAAATGCCTGCATGCACTTAGCAGCCCTAATGACTCCCAGTAGGATGATAAACTACAAATCGCGTTTCCATATATTAACTGCCGCGCACTGAATTTCCTATCACGCGTGAGCACCCAGTACTTAGTCTCCGGTGAGATGCTGTCGACGCTGTCACCGTCCAAATGGACGTGATGATTGCGTGTAAGGAGGACCCTGGAAGGTCTGAAATGAATGGCCCGGGATGAGGCATCATTTCGAAACTACAGAACGTGGAGATGAAGGCAGGAAAACTCTGCTGTTCACAAATACAAGATGCTTCATCATCCACAGCTCCCGGGTCCTTCCTAAAACACACATACTGGTCGGGCGCGGTGGCTCACGCCTGTCATCCCAGCACTTTGGGAGGCCGGGGCGGGTGGATCACCTGAGGTCAGGAGATCGAGACCAGCTTGCCTAACACGGTGAAACCCCATCTCTACTAAAAATATAAAAATTAGCTGGGTGTGGTGGTGCATGTCCGTAATCCCAGCTACTCAGGAGGCTGAGGCAGGAGAATCACTTGAACCCAGGAGGTGGAGGTTGCAGTGAGCCGAGATCGCGCCACCGTGCTCCAGCCTCAGCAACTCTGTCTCAAAAAACAAGGCCAGGCCTGGTGGCTCACTCCTGTCATCCCAGCACTTTGGAAGGCCGGGGCGGGTGGATCACCTGAGGTCAGGAGTTAGAGACCAGCCTGTCTAACAGGGTGAAACCCCGTCTCTACTAAAAATACAAAAATTAGCTGGGTGTGGTGGTGCATGTCGGTAATCCCAGCTACTCGGGAGGCTGAGGCAGGAGAATCGCTTGAATCCGGGAGGTGGAGGTTGCAGTGAGCTGAGATCAGCCTCAGCAACTCTGTCTCAAAAAGCAAGGCCAGGCCTGGTGGCTCACTCCTGTAATCTCAGCACTTTGGAAGGCCGGGGCAGGTGGATCACCTGAGGTCAGGAGTTAGAGACCAGCCTGGCCAACAGGGTGAAACCCTGTTTCTACTAAAATTACAAAAATTAGCAGGTGTGCTGGTACACACCTGTGATCCCAGCTACGTGGGAGGCTGAGGCAGGAGAATCACTCGAACCTGGTGGGTGGAGGTTGCAGTGAGCTGAGATTGCATCACTGCACTCCAGCCTGAGCAACAGAACCAGACTCCATCTCAAAAAAAAAAAAAAAAGAAAAAAAAGAAAAAAGGAAAAAGAAAAAAAAATTAGCTGGGTGCAGTGGCGCACACCTGTAATCCCAGCACTTTGGGAGGCCAGGAGGATGGAGCACCTCAGGTCAGGAGTTCGAGACCAGCCTGGCTAACATGGTGAAACCCCGTCTCTACTAAAAATACAAAAATTAGCCTGTTGTGGTGGTACAAGCCTGTAATCTCAGCATTTTGGGAGGCCGAGGTGGGTGGATCCCCTGAGGTCAAGAGTTGGAGACCAGCCTGGCTAACACGATAAAACCCTGTCTGTACTTAAAATACAAAAATTTGCCAGGTGTGCACCATGGTGCACGCCTATAATCCCAGCTACTCGGGAGGCTGAGGCAGGAGAATCGCTTAAGTCGGGGGTGGGGGAGAGGTTGCAGTGAGCCGAGATCGTGGCACTGTGCTCCAGCCTGGGTGACAGCAGAGAAACTCCGTCTCAAAAAATAAAACAAAATAAAAACCAAACACCACACATACTTAGCAATGATGTACCTTTTTGACCTGAGCAGTTGCCCCTGTACCTGTCAGAAGCATACAGAGACTTTAACTCAAGAGTTAGGAAATATCAGCCTGGCGCGGTGGCCCACGCCTGTCATCCCAGCACTTAGGGAGGCCGAGGCGGGCGGATCACGAGGTCAGGAGATCGAGACCATCCTGGCTAACACGGTGAAACCCCGTCTCTACTAAAAAATACAAAAAATTAACCAGGCGAGGTGGCGGGCGCCTGTAGTCCCAGCTACTCGGGAGGCTGAGGCAGGAGAATGGCGAGAACCCGGGAGGCGGAGGTTGCAATGAGTCGAGATCCGGCCACTGCACTCCAGCCTGGGCCACAGAGCGAGACTCCGTCTCAAAAAAAAAAAAAAGAGTTAGAAAATATCAGGGCCATATGCTGACATCCTGACTCATTTGACAACACTCAACAGGCTGCCCGGTGGACCATGCCCCGTGACAGACATGGTCTCCCCTGCGTGGGTTTCCGTGTCACTTTTCTGTGAAACAGATCACCTACTTTCTTCCATTACCACCAGACTCCAGGCCATGAGACCTCAAATGATTGCCCTCGACAGGGTCTCACAGTTCTTCTCTGGGTAGCCACCTCCAAGGATAAATTTCCATTATTATTATTATTATTTTTTTGCTGGGATTTCAGAAAAATTCGTTACTGGCTGGGGACAGTAACCCCATCACTTTGGGAGGTCAAGGTAGGGAGATCGCTTGAGACCAGGAGTTCAAGACCAGCCTGGGCAACATAGCAAGACCCCAAGTCTACAAAAATGTTTTAAAAATTAGCCTGGCACGGTGGCACACGCCTGTAATCCCAGCTACTCGGGAGGTTGAGGCAGGTGAATCGCTTGAACCCGGGAGGTGGAGGTTGCAGTCAGCCGAGATCACACCATTGCAGTCCGGCCTGGGTGACAAGAGTGAGACTCTGTCTCAAAAAAAAGAATAAATAAAATAAAATAAAAGCTTAGAATACTGGCCTGCAGCTCCATCCATGCTGCTGTAAAGGACATGATTTCATCCTTTTTCATGGCTGCGTAGTATTCCACGGCCACTCAGTGTCACCGTTTCTTTGTTCAATCCACCATTGATGGGCACCTCGCTTGGTTCCATCTCTTTGCTATTCTAAATGCTGCTGGGGTGAACATTACTGTGCATGCATCTTTATGGTAGAACAATGTATATTCTTTTGAATAGACACCCAGTAATGGGATTGCTGGGTCGAAGGGCTGCTCTCTTAAGTTCTTTTATTTTCTTTCGTTTTTGAGACACAGTCTCACTCTGTCACACACGCTGGAATGCAGTGGTGCAATCTCAGCTCACTGCAACCCCTGCCTCCCTGGTTCAAGTGATTCTCCCGCCTACGCCTCCCCAGTAGCTGGGATGACAGGCACCCACCACCATCCCTGGCTAATTTTTTGTATTTTTAGTAGAGACGGGGTTTCACCATGTTGACCAGGATGGTCTCGATCTCCTGACCTCAAGTGATCCACCTGCCTCGACCTCCCAAAGTGGCTGGGGTGACAGGAGTGAGCCATCGCGCCCGGCCTCTTTGAGAAATCTCCAAACTGCTTTCCACAGGGTCTGAGCTAATTGCATTCCCACCAGTCGCATATAAATGTTCCCTTTTCCTTATGTCTTTGCTAACCTCTGTCATTTTTTGACTTTTTAATAGTAGCCACTTTGGTATGAGATGGTATCTCACTGTGGTTTTTGTTGGCAGTTGGGTCCATTTTATGTATGTATATACGTATATATTTATTTATGTAACTTTTTCAGATGGAGTCTCACTCTGCCACCCAGGCTGGAGTGCAGTGGCGCCATCTCGGTTCACTGCAACCTCCGCCTCCCGGGTTCAAGTGATTCTCCTGCCTCAGCCTCCCGAGTAGCTGGGACTGCAGGCACCTGCCACCAAGCCCGGCTCATTTTTGTATTTTTAGTAGAGACGGGGTTTTGCCGTGTTGGCCAGGCTGGTCTCAAACCCCTGACCTCCATCCGCCCACCTCGGCCTCCCAAAATGTTAGGATTACAGGCATGAGCCACCGCGCCCAGCTCGATAAGTTGTTTAGTGGTGATTTGTGAGATTTAGGTGACAGAATCTTTACCTAGCCCAGTTCTCCAGCAAGAATCTGTCACCTGAGCGGTGTACACTTTACATACTGTGTCATCTTTTATCCCTCACCCCCTCCCACCCTTCTCCGCTATGTCTCAAAAGTCCATTATATGATTTTTTTTGTTTGTTTTTTGGAAATGGGGTCTCGCTCTTGTCGCCCAGGCTGGAGTGCAGTGGCGTGATCTCGGCTCACTGCAACCTCCGCCTCCTGGGTTCAAGCAATTCTCCTGCCTCAGCCGCCTGAGTAGCTGGGATTACAGGCACCTGCCACTACACCTGGCTAGTTTTTGTATTAATAGAGACAGGGTTTCCCCATGTTGGCCAGGCTGGTCTCCAACTCCTAACCTCAGGTGATCCACCTGCCTCGGCCTCCCAAAGTGCTGGGATGACAGGCGTGAGCCACCGTGCCCGGTCTATTATGTAATTCTTACACTTTTGTGTCCTCACAGTTTAGCTGGGACTTGTGTACGTGAGAACATACAATATTTGGTTTTCCATGGCTGAGTTAGTTCTTCGGAAGATGGTGCCAATTCTGCACACTGTTCTTTCTATACTTCTTCGGAGAGCCTAGCGGGGTCCAGCCCTCATTGCCCACAGCAGAAACTTCTTCACGAACCCACTCTTTACGGTGGCTCCTTCTCTCTGGTGTCTTTTCCCCACTCCCTCACTGAAACTCCCAGGACCACTTTCCACATAAACTAATGGCATGGGGACAATCACAAATTCAAAAATAAATAAATAAACAAATAAATAAATAAATAAAATAAAAAAATTGGGCCCGGCGTGTTGGTTCACGCCTGTCATCCCAGCACGTTGGGAGGCCGAGGCAGGTGGATCATGAGGTCAGGAGTTCAAGACCAGTCTGACCAAGATGGTGAAACTCCGTCTCTACTAAAAATACAAAAAAAAAAAAAAAAAAAAATTAGCCGGGCGTGGTGGCTCGGGCCTGTAATCTCAGCTCCTTAGGAGGCTGAGGCAGAGAATGGCATGAACCCGGGAGGCGGAGGTTGCAGTGAGCCGAGATGGCACCACTGCACTCCAGCCTGGGTGACAGAGCGAGACTCCATCTCAAAAAAACAAATAAATAAAATAAGATTATTAAAAGTGCTGGCCTAGGTTGGGTGTGGTGGTTCACATCTGTTACCCTAGCACTTTGGAGGGCCGAGGTGGGAAGATCGCTTGACCCAGGAGTTTTAGACCAGCATAGGCAATATAGCAAGATCCCATCTCTACAAAAATATGAAAATTAGCTGTGTGTGAGGATGTGCACCTGTAGTCCTTTTACATATATAAATATATTTATATATTAATATAATATAATTAATATAATGTAATATATATTAATATCAATATATTATATTAATTATATAATATATTATATAATTAACATATAAATATATTAATATATAAAATATTATATAATTAATATACAAATATATTAATATATAAAATATTATATAATTAATATACAAATATATTAATATATAAATTTGTTATGTAATTGATATATTAATATATAAATATGTTATATAAATAATATAAATATATTAATATATAAATATGTTATATAATTAATATATAAATATATTAATTTATAAATATATATTTTATAGATGCATGGTGCAACTCGCAGCAAGTTTATATATAAATATATATTATATTACTATATATTAATATTATAAATAATATTATATTAATATATTAATTTATAAATATATAGTATATTAATATATTAATATATAATTGCTATAATGTATTATATTATAGTTATATATTTATATATTATATGAGAAATATAGATAATAAATATATATTTTTATATATTATATATTTACATATATTATATATTTATATATTATATATTAATATATATGTAATATACAATAATATAACATATTAATATAATATATTATACATTTATATATTATATATAAATATATAATATATGTAAATATATTATATATAAATATATATTTATTATCTATATTTCTCATATAATATATAAATATATAACTATAATATATTATTATATATTACATATTATATATAATATATAAATATATTTATATATTATATGTAATATATTACATATAATAAATATTAATATATTTATATAATATATAATATATTACATATAATAAATATTATTATATTTATATATTATATAAAAATTTATATTTATATAATATATAATATATGGTACATAAAAATATTAATATATAAATATATGTTATTATATAAATATATATAATAATATATTATATTATGTTGATATATATTAATATATTAATACATATTAATATAATACAAAATATTATATTATATTAACATGTAAATATATTATATTAATATATCATATTAACATATAGGTATATATTATATTAATATGATACATTATAGCATATTAATATATAAATACATATATAATATAGCATATAAATATAAATTTTATTAATATATAAATATATATCATATTAATATATATAAACTTGCCGCGAGTTGCACCATGCATCTGAAGTGAGGGCCAGCTATTTGCTTCTAAGTTGCGTCTTCCCTTCACATATTTCTTCTCATTTTTCTTTCCCACTTCCCAGCTGGCCGAGCCCCTGGTTCCATTTCAGTTCCTCCCACCACCCCGATTTCGTCTGTTACCCCTCGGATGGTAAGTATCCTGCCTGACAGGCTCCCTGTGGACATACGGCCCCATCTCTCTCTGTTCTTTTTTTTTTGTTTTTTTTTCTCACTCCGTCCCCCAGGCTGGAGTGCAGTGGTGTGATCTCGGCTCACTGCAACCTCCGCCTCCCGGGTTCAAGTGATTCTCCTGCCCCAGCCTCCCCAGTAGCTGGGGTAACAGGTGCACGCCACCACGCCTGGCTAATTTTTTTATTTTTTTATTTTTAGTAGAGATGGGGTTTCACTATGTTGGCCAGGCTGGTCTCGAACTCCTGACCTCGTGATCCACCCGCCTCGGGCTCCCAAAGTATTGGGATGACAGGTGTGAACCACCGTGCCCGGCCCCCATCTCTCTTTACCTGGCCCAGTCCCCTAGTGAGAAACGACAGGGCTGAGGTCAATGTGATTGTCCTAGACAGAGCTTTGGATATTGTTCGCAACTCAAGTCACAGACTTTGCTTGAATGTTTTTTTCTATTAGAGCATTTTTCATATTTTATGAAAATGATCTTTTACATGTTTTCTTACTGTATGTTTTTTGAACAAAAAGGGCGTGTTTTAGTCAGCTTTCTGATCCAGGGACATAGATCTTAAAAGGTATTTATTAAATAATAGGTTATCATAATGTAATGAAAATCTAATATATATGTATATATGATACATATTATATATAATTTTATTATATATAAAACATAATTTTATTATATATGAAAACATATATAATTGTATTATATATAATTTTATATATAATTTAATTATATATAATTTTATTTTATATAATTTTATTTTTTATATATGTATACTTTTATTTTTCGAGACGGCGTCTCACTCTGTCACCCAGGCTGGAGTACAACGGCATGGTCTCGGCTCACTACAACCTCCACCTCTCAGGTTCAAGAGATTCTCCTGCTTCAGCCTCCCGAGGAGCTGGGACTACAGGCGCCCGCCACCACGCCCGGCTAATTGTTTTGTATTTTTAGTACAGAGGGGGTTTCATTATGTTGGCCGGGCTGGTCTTGAACTCCTCACCTCAAGATCCACCCACCTCAGCCTCCCAAAGTGCTGGGATTTACAGACATGAGCTACCGCGCCCGGCCACATATTATGTATTATATATTTATTTCATTTTATTTTTTTATTTTACTTTAAGTTCTGGGGTACATGTGCAGAACGTGCCGGTTTGTTCCATAGGTATACACCTGCCATGGTGGTTTGCTGCACCCATCAACCAACTACCTACATTAGGTATTTCTCCTAATGCTACCCCTCCCCTAGACCCCTACCCTGCTTAAATGTTAAAAAAAAAAAAAAAAACGCTGGGTGTGGTGGCTCACACCTGTAATCCTAGCACTTTGGGAGGCCGAGGCAGGTGGATCACTTGCGGTCAGGAGTTCAAAACCAGCCTGGCCAACATGGTGAAACTTCATCTCTACTAAAAATACAAAAAAAAAAAAAAATTAGGCAGGCATGGTGGCTCACGCCTGTAATCCCCAGCACTCTGGGAGGCCGAGGTGGGCGGATCACCTGAGGTCAGGAGTTCGAGACCAGCCTGGCTAACATGGTGAAACTGCATGTCTGCTTAAAATTTATATATGTGTATGTGTGTGTGTGTGTGTGTAGATATGTATATGTGTATGTATGTGTGTATATGTATATATGTATGTGTATATGTGTGTATATGTATATGTATATATGTATGTGTATATGTGTATGTTTATATGTGTATATACGTATATATGTGTGTATGTGTTTATATGTGTATGTGTATATGTGCATATACATATAAGTGTGTATATATGTGTATATACATATATGTGTATATATGTATATGTGTGTATATGTATAGGTGTATATATGTATATGTGTATACATATGTATGTACGTATATATGTGTATATGTATATGTGTGTATATATGTATATATGTGTATATATGTGTATAAATGTATATATACATATTTGTACATATGTGTGTATATGTGTATATATGTATATACGTGTATATGTATATATGTGTGCACATATACATGTATACATATACATAAATGTAAAAAGAAACAAAAAAACAAAAAAAAACGCTGGGTGTGGTGGCTCACACCTGTAATCCTAGCACTTTGGGAGGCCGAGGCAGGCGGATCACATGCGGTCAGGAGTTCAAAACCAGCCTGGCCAACATGGTGAAACTTCATCTGTACTAAAAATACCAAAAAAAAAAAAATTATGCAGGCATGGTGGCTCACGCCTGCCATCCCAGCACTTTGAGAGACTGAGGTGGGCCGATCACCTGAGATCGGGAGTTCGAGACCAGCGTGGCCAACATGGAGAAACCCCGTCTGTTCTAACAATACAAAACTTAGCCAGGCGTGGTGGTGCACGCCTGTAATCCCAGCTACTCCAGAGGCTGAGGCAGGAGAACTGCTTGAGCCCAGGAGGCAGGGGATACAGTGGGGCAAGATCGCGCCATTGCACTCCAGCCTGGGCAACAAGAGCGAAACTCCATCTCAAAAAAAAAAAAAGAAAAAAAAAAACCCAGCATAGCCCCACTGCAGGGCAGGCGTTTAATGAAAACACAACCGTGTGTTCAGAAAGGCAGCCCAAGCAGGCAACGTGGTAATGAGGAACAGATGCCCAGCCACGACCCCGACCCTTTCTCTGATTGTTCAGAAATGGAATGTACAAAAGGCACTTTGTAAGTTGCTTCATAAGGACTTAATTTCGCTCGGCAATAACAGGGCCATTAAATCTGCTTAGAGTTGGGATTACAAGAAAAGAAGAATGGTGGTTTCGGGGTGTGTGTGTGTGTGGGTGTGGGTTTCTTTTTATTATTATTATTAAATTTTATCCCTAACCCTTTTCCCTCAAAGACCATCAAAGAGAGAAAGAGCAGAAAGCAGTTCCATGGCAGATCCTGTCCACTTCACTCTGAACAACTGAAAATACCTCTTCACAGTGAGACAGGATGAGGTGCACGTTCAAATATAAGATCTGAGGGGGCCGGGCGCGGTGGCTCATGCTTGTCATCCCAGTACTTTGGGAGGCCGAGGCGGGCGGATTATGAGGTCAGGAGATCGAGACCATCCTGGCTAACATGGTGAAACCCCGTCTCTACTAAAAAATACAAAAAACTAGCCGGGCGAGGTGGCGGCGCCTGTAGTCCCAGCTACTCGGGAGGCTGAGGCAGGAGAATGGCGTGAACCCGGGAGACGGAGCTTGCAGTGAGCTGAGATTGTGCCACTGCACTCCAGCCTGGGGGACAGAGCGAGACTCCGTCTCCACAAAACAAACATCTGAGGGTAGCTCACTAAGTCTGTCTTGCAGAGAACAAGGCTCGGAGGATGGCAACAAAACCCTATCCCCAGGTGTCTGTGACCTTTGGGAGCCTTTTGGGAAAATTAGCATCTCCGAGATTTCCGCTTCCCCGTTCCTCATCTGAACTTGAAATTGGGTCTTTTGGGACAGGACTTTTATTTTTATTTGTTTATTTATTTATTTTTGAGATGAACGTTCACTCTTGTTGCCCAGGCTACAGTGCAGCGGTGCGATCTCGGCTCACCACAACCTCCGCCTCCCGGGTTCAAGTGAGTCTCCAGCCTCAGCCTCCTGAGTACCTGGGACTACAGGCTCCCACCACCATGCCCGGCTAATTTTTGTATTTTTAGTAGAGACGGGGTTTCACCATGTTGGCCAGGCTGGTCTCGAACTCCTGACCTCAGGAGATCTGCCCGCCTCAGCCTCCCAAAGTGCTGGGATGACAGGCGTGAGACACCGCGCCCGGCCCTAAGTGTCTTATACATTAAAATCAATTCATTTTCAGAGGCATAGCTTGCAATACAGTTCCTCTTTTTTTTTTTTTTTTTTTTTTTTTTTTGTTTGAGATGGAGTCTCGCTCTGTCGCCCAGGCTGGAGTGCAGTGGCGCGATCTCGGCTCATTGCAACCTCGGCCTCCTGGGTTCCTGCCATTCTCCTGCCTCAGCCTCGCAAGTAGCTGGGACTATGGGTGTCCGCCACCACGCCCGGCTAATGTTTTGTATTTTTAGTAGAGACGAGGTTTCACCGTGTTAGCCAGGATGGTCTCGATCTCCTGACCTCGTGATCCTCCTGTCTCGGCCTCCCAACGTGCTGGGCTGACAGGCGTGAGCCACCGCGCCCGGCTGACTCTGCGTTTTCACCTGCTCCCATGTTGCAGTGACTGAGGACAGTGGAACTCCAGGCAGGTGAGATTCTTTGCGGCTTAGGTGACCCCCGCGCAAATGTCTTTGACCATGTGCAGGGTCTGACGTTGGTACAATGTGATTTAGGTGGAACGCAGACCCTCCTGGGACAAGTGGCATCGCGAATACCCGGGGCCTGAGCCACCATGGCAGGAGTGGGGCCCCAGGAGCCCCTAGTGAGTCTCCCTCACGCGGTCAAAGCGAGGGAATGTGGAACCAAAGCAGGAGGTCCACCTGCCCCGCTGCGTGTCTCCCAGTGACTGGGGCGAGGACTGCGAGGGACAGGATCGAGGCTGCCCCTGGGGGAGTGGGAGGGAGCCTGTCAAGGGTCCCCCAGAAGCAGAGACATGGGCGCTGCCTGTGTCCGTGCCTGACTTGCTGCACACCGACAGGGACTCAGGATCCAACGAAGGGAAGATGTGGCCTTGTTTTCCTCTTGGAGCAACCCCAGGTTGGAGGAAATGGTGAGCTGGCTCCAAGGACGTACTGAGGTAGGCCAGGTAGGGTGGAACCCCCCGGTGCCAACCAGTACTATCAGAATTCTCCTGCGGCCTGAGGATGCCAAGCACTAGGGGGAACCACAGAGGTGCCACCTGCTAACCTGGGTGTTTTGTTTTATTGAGAGCAAATTCATATGACAATTATACAATAAGGCCAGGTGCGGTGCCTCACACCTGTCATCCCAGCACTTTGGGAGGCCGAGGCGGGCAGATGACTTGAGGTCAGAAGTTTGAGACCAGCCTGGCCAACATGGTGAAACCCCGTCTCTACTAAAAATGCAACAATTAGCCAGAAACCACTTGAACCCGGGAGGCGGAGGTTGCAGTGAGCCAAGACCGCGCCACTGCACTCCAGCCTGGGCAACAGAGTGAGACTCCGTCTCACAAAAACAGAAACATTATCTACTTGACTGACACTTTTTTATTTTTATGTATTTTTTGAGATGCACTTTCACTCTTGTTGCCGAGGCTGGAGTGCAATGGCGCGATCTCGGCTCACGTCAACCTCCGCCTCCTGGGTTCAAACAATTCTCCTGCCTCAGCCTCCCGAGTAGCTGGGATGACAGGCACCTGCCACCACGCCCGGCTAATTTTGTATTTTTGGTAGAGACGGGGTTTCTCCATGTTGGTCAGGCTGGTCTCGAACTCCCGACCTCAGGTGATCCTCCCAAACTGGCCCTTCTCCTCTGTGTCTGTGTCTCCTCTTCTGTCTCTTAGAAGGACAGTGGTCATTGGACTCAGAGTCCACCCTAATCCAACATGACCTCACCATAACTTGATGAAAACAGCAAAGACCGTATTTCCAAAGAAGGTGACGTTCACAGATTCTGGGAGGATGCGAATTTTGAAGAGGACGCCGTTCCATCCCCTGCAAGAGTGTCTCGTGCTGTCTACAAATACAAAGATCCACCTCGGCCTCCCAAAGTGCTGGGATTACAGGCGTGAGCCACCGTGCCCGGGCCACTTATGACTTTCCTTTGTCTGTGTTTTGAGTCTAGCGATCCTGGCAGGTGCAAAAGGATGATTCTACAGCACCGTTTCCTGGAAAGAGGCGGATGTGGGCTTGAGGGCTGCTGGTTCAGCTCCTCCCTGCTTCCTGGACTCACATTCTAGGCTTGAGAGAAGCAGTCTTGCTTAGGAGGCCGCTGCCCAGGGCTGGGAGAAGATAAATCTCAATTGTATCGGTTTGAACTGTGGCTCCCAAAACACACCTTCATGCCCTTATCCCCAGAACCAGTGAATGGGATCTTATTTGAAAGCAGGGTCTTGGGAGATGTAGTTAAGGGAAGGATATTGAGATGAGATCATGCTTAGCTATTCATAGTGACTGTAAATTCAATGAAAAATATTCTTCTGAGGGACAGAAGAGGAGATAAAGACACAGAGGAGATGGCCACATGGAGACGGAGGCAGAGATGGCAGTGATGTGGCCACAAGCCCAGGGATACCTGGAACTCCCAGAGGCTGGGAGAGGCAGGAAAGATCCTCCCCTAGAGCCTCCAGAAGGAACTGGATATAATCATAGCGCACTGAACTGTAGCCTTTGAAGATATAGGTCCACATCCTGAACCCCAGAATATGACAGGAGACCTCACTTGGAAATGGCGGCTTTGACATTTGAATCATCTCCCCTGCTAAGGCCGATGCAATTAAGTGAAGGATCTTAAAATAAAATGATCTTGGATTTAGGGTGGGTCTTAAATCTAGTTCTGCCAAGCGACGAAAGAGGAGACACAGACACAGAGCACACGTTCCACGTAGAGATGGAGGCAGAGACTGGAGTGATGCGGCCACAAGCCCAGGGATGCCTGGAGCCCCCAGGAGATGGGAGAGGCAGGAAGGAGCCTCCCCTGGAGTCTCCGAAAGGAGCACAGCCCTGAGATACCTTGATCCCAGACTCCTGGTCTCTGGGACTTGGAGGGGACAACAATACGTTCTTCTCTTGGACTGTGAACTCCTTGGTACCCTCTAAGTCTCCGTAAGACACAACTTTCTCTTCTCCTCAACCTCTCAACCGAGGAGGCTCCCAAGGATCATTCCTTTCTCCTCCTCTCAATCAAGAAGGCTCCCAAGGATCATTCCTTTCTCCTCCTCTCAACCAAGAAGGCTCCCAAGGATCATTCCTTTCTCCTCCTCTCAATCAAGGAGGCTCCCAAGGATCATTCCTTTCTCCTCCTCTCAATCAAGGAGGCTCCCAAGGATCATTCTTTTCTCCTCCTCTCAATCAAGAAGGCTCCCAAGGATCATTCCTTTCTCCTCCTCTCAATCAAGAAGGCTCCCAAGGATCATTCCTTTCTCCTCCTCTCAATCAAGAAGGCTCCCAAGGATCATTCTTTTCTCCTCCTCTCAATCAAGAAGGCTCCCAAGGATCATTCCTTTCTCCTCCTCTCAACCAAGGAGGCTCCCAAGGATCATTCTTTTCTCCTCCTCTCAATCAAGAAGGCTCCCAAGGATCATTCCTTTCTCCTCCTGTCAACCGAGAAGGCTCCCAAGGATCATTCCTTTCTCCTCCTCTCAATCAAGAAGGCTCCCAAGGATCATTCCTTTCTCCTCCTCTCAATCAAGAAGGCTCCCAAGGATCATTCTTTTCTCCTCCTCTCAACCAAGGAGGCTCCCAAGGATCATTCCTTTCTCCTCCTCTCAACCAAGAAGGCTCCCAAGGATCATTCCTTTCTCCTCCTCTCAACCAAGAAGGCTCCCAAGGATCATTCTTTTCTCCTCCTCTCAACCAAGAAGGCTCCCAAGGATCATTCTTTTCTCCTCCTCTCAATCAAGAAGGCTCCCAAGGATCATTCTTTTCTCTTCCTCTCAACTGAGAAGGCTCCCAAGGATCATTCCTTTCTCCTCCTCTCAACCGAGAAGGCTCCCAAGGATCATTCCTTTCTCCTCCTGTCAACCGAGAAGGCTCCCAAGGATCGGTCCTTTCTCCTCCTCTCAACCGAAAAGGTTACCAAGGATCATTCCTTTCTCCTCCTCTCAACTGAGAAGGCTCCTAAGGATCAGTCCATTCTCCTCCTCTGTTTTCCACCTGCAGTTAGTATTATTATTCATCCTCTTCGATGTAAGTATGTGCTGGTGATACTGTTACAGGAAAAGGTGTCCCGTTCCAGACCCCCAGAGAGGGAGGACGCCTGGAGCCCCCAGGAGGGAATTTATGCTATACGAGGAGTGGATGATTGATGCCTCCTTTTTTGAGACCATACAGGGTAATTTCCTGACGTTGCCATCACATTTGTAAACTGTCATGGCACTGGTAGGAGTGTAGCACCGAGGACAACCAGAGATCACTCTCATGGCCATCTTGGTTTTGGTGGGTTTCTTTTGGCTTCTTTACTGCAACCTGTTTCATCAGCAAGGTCTTTATGACCTGTGTCTTGTGCCATCCTCTCCTCTCTCATCCTGCCACTTAGGATCCCTTAACCATCTGGAGATACAGCCCAGGACATCTCAGCTTCCTTTTACCCAGCCCCTATTCAAGCAGGAGTTGCTGTGGTTCCACTGCCTCTGACAATATCTGAAGGCTGGGGTTCATCTTGGGGACACACCCAGAGTACGATGGCTGGGCTGGGGAACCCGTGTTTCTCAACCTTATGAGGCCAAACCCTTTCCAAAATGGTGGTCGAGACGGACATTTCTCCCTACAATGTTGAGGAAAGCCAATCTCTGGCACCTACGGCAATGTCTGCAAAGGTCAGAATTCTTCATTTTTAACATTTTTGCCAATCATATTGTTATGGGCAGGTCTTGGTCTCAGAGCTCCCAGGATGGGGGTGGGCCACTCCCAAGATGGCGGTGGGCCACGCCCAAGATGGCGGTGGGCCACGCCCAAGATGGCGGTGGGCCACGCCCAAGATGGCAGCAGGCCACACCCAAGATGGGGGCAGGCCACACCCAAGATGGTGGCAAACCTTTAGTTCTCTGACCTGGGGTTCTTGGCCTCATGGATTCCAAGGAATGGAACCTTGGGCCATGGGGTGAGTGTTATAGCTCTATTAGAAGCCGTGGGTCATGGAAGAGAACCGTGGAACCCAGTAACAAGTGTTCAGCTCCATTAGGACGAACCCAGGCACTTAGCCATTCCGGAACAATGATTGGGAACGGCAGTGGGTGCCTTGCTGGATGAGAAGTGCAGCGGACACCCTGCCTGATCCAGAGGGATGGAAATCAAAGGTGGGTCTGCAATGGCGGGGTTCCTCCATGGTGGACGGCAAGTGAAAGCTCAGCTTGGAGCCGGAACAAAGACGGAGCAGAAGAGTGTGCAGTTGCAAGGTTTAATAGCGTGAAAACAGAGCTCCCATGCAATGGGAGGGGACCCAAAGGGGATTGCCACTGCGGGCTCAAATGCCTGGGTTTCTATCCCGATCATTGTCCCTCCCGCTGTGCTCTCAGGCAATAGATGATTTGACTATTTCTTTACCTCCTGCTTTTAGCCTAATTTGTGTTTTAGCGAGTTCCCTCTTTACTACCTGATTGCTTGGGTGTGAGCTGAGTTACAGGCCCCATGTTTAAAGGTGGGTGCGGTCACCTTCCCCAGCTAGGCCTAGGAATTCTGAGTCGGCCTAGGAAATCCAGCTGGTCCTGTCTCTCAATATTAGTGTGAAAAGCATGTCTCACAGCAGTCTTGATTTGCCCATCAGGTAACATGTCTAAAAATGTTTGCAGTAGCCCTGTCCTAAAATACCCCATAGAAAGATTCCTATGTCCATTTCCTGTTTCCACAAAGAAATAATCTAATGCCCATAGGCAGAAGGACGCATCCATAAGTCGTGGAATATTCACCCGCTGGGATATTACGGAGTCACCAAAATGAAGAGACAGCAGAAAATGCGTACGGATGAATCTTTGAAATGACGTTTTGAGTGGGAAACGGTGGTCTCGAAAAATTACACGGAGCATGATATACACTTTTCATAAAGTTAGAGACAATTAAAATAGAGAAATGCAATAAAGTGATGTAACAAAGGAAATTCAGAAAATGAAGGATATCCGAGTCCACACAGAGTCACCTTGGGTGGTGGGGAGTGGCGCAGAGGGCTAGATGGGGTGGGAGACGCGATGGCTTTCTGTTATGCTTCATGTCTGTGTATGTATTAGTGACAGTTGGACAGATTGTATTAGAGTGTTAAAAGTGACCTCTACCTAACCCCCCTGAAAAAAACCAACTGTAAAATTGTACTGGGCTATGAAGAATACCTAACTAACATCTTAAATATATGTAACCATTAAGATAAGAGTGAAGGCAAAAATTAAGGCTGAAGAGCGGAGAGTCCTAACTGCAGAGCCTGGGAGGACAAATTAAAATAAGAACAACTATACCCAAAAATGCCCTCATTTGGGGATTACCTGCTTTGTTGGGAGAAATAATATTTTCCTTTGATTCTGTCTTCATACAACCCGCTTTCTGCTATTCCCATTAAAGGTGCCCACAACCACACCTCTAGGTGTTTGCAAGTATTGATCCCTCTCTACAAACTCTCCGAAATCTCCCTGGCAAACTCCTATGCAGTCTGCAAAACCCCATTTGCCTGATCCCTCATGCCTCTCATTGGTCACCTTTGCGGGAATAAGACTGAGCTCTCTCTCTTGTGTTTTTGGTTTTGTTTGTTTGTTTGTGTTTTTGTTTGGGGGATGGAATTTTGCTCTTGTTTCCCAGGCTGGAGTGCAGTTGCATGATCTCAGCTCACTGCAACCTCCACCTCCTGGGTTCCAGCGATTTTCCTGCCGCAGCCTCCAGAGTAGCTGGGATTACAGGCACCCGCCACCGCGCCCTGCTCATTTTTGTACTTTTAGTGGAGACGGGGTTTCATCACGTTCACCAGGCTGGTCTCGAACTCCTGACCTCGGGTGATCCGCCCGCCTCGGCCTCCCAAAGTGCTGGGATTACAAGCGTGAGCCACTGGGCCCGACAGCCTTTTATAAAGGCCCTCACCCCATTTATGAGGGCTTTACCCTCATAAACTGTTCACTTCTCCAAAAGCCTCAGATCCTAACATTATCCTCTTAAGGATGAAGGTTCAACATAGAAATTTGGGGGAGACTCAAATATTTAGACCACAGTGAAAACTTCAGTCCACCCTCATCTTACCTTGTGCTTTTTTTTTTTTGAGATGGAGTCTCGCTCTGTCACCCAGTCTGGAGTGCAGTGGCGCGATCTCAGCTCACTGCAACCTCCGCCTCCTGGGTTCAAGCGATTCTCCTGCCTCAGCCTCCCGAGCAGCTGGGACTACAGGCCACACACCCAGCTAACTTTTTATATTTATATTTATATTTATTATATTTATTTTATATTTTATATTAAATATATATATTATATATTATATTATATTAATTTTATATTTATATTTATTATATTTATTATATTATATTTATTTATATTTTATATTTATATTTATAACCCAGACTGTCTGGGGAGGTCCCTGAGTGCCCTGTCTTCTATTCCTCTCTGGGACTCTGTTCTGTTCTCTGCTACACCTTTGCTAGATGAATTTTTGCAAAAATAAATTTTTCCTGGAGTTCACAAAATTGTCTGTCTTGACCACCTGCTGTACTGTGGTTTAGGACTATTGATATGTCCTTTCTTTTTTATCTTCTTTTTTTTTTTGAGACAGAGTTTCACTCTTGTTGCCCAGGCTGGAGTGCAGTGGTGCAATCTCGGCTCACTGCAACCTCTGCCTCCCGGGTTCAAGCGATTCTTCTGCCTCAGCCTCCTGAGTAGCTGGGATGACAGGCACCCGCCACCACGTCGGGCTAATTTTGTGTTTTTAGTAGAGATGGGGTTTCTCCATGTTGGCCAGGCTGGTCTCGAACTCCTGACCTCATGATCCGCCCGCCTCGGCCTCCCAAAGTGTTGGGATGACAGGTGTGAGCCACTGCGCCCGGCTGGTATCTCCTTTCTGTATCTGTCCCATGTTGGATCAGTCCAGTAGGGACAGGAGATTTCAGATGTGAAATCATTCATTCTTCCTCACAACCTGCCACTCAGAACTTTGGACATAGTAGGACCTCAGTAAACAGCTTCTAACACATTGATGGGTGTCTGCTCTGAGGCCTCACCCTGGTTCTCCAAGGCATAAGCACACAAATATTTGTTTTCCCCTCATTGAGCAGAACACGATATAAAATATATCGTGAAGGATATCAAAGTCCACACAGAGTCACCTTGGGTGGTGGGGAGTGGCGCACGGGGCTGGATGGGGTAGGAGAGGCAATGGATTTCTGTCATGCTTGGTAAGTCCAAAGGTATTATTATTATTATTATTTTTTCCTGTTGAGGCTTACTTTACTTAACAAGTTAACATTTATCCGGAAAAAATGGTTTCAAACCGTACCTGGAATCAATGCTTTGGGGATTGAACAAAACCTTTGGTGATGCGGAAAAGCTGAGACGTCACCACCACACACAATGTCCATGGGAGGAACCTGCAACTGGAACCCGTACATCTGTATAAGGAAGGAGACCGATACTACTCCTGCTGCCCTCCTCCCCCCGACCTTGTCTAGTTCACGAGACAGGAGGAAAGAGAGAAAGCGAAAAGTTAGAAAGAAACAAAAGGAAGATAAATAGCCAGACAACCTTGGCACCGCCACGCGGCCCTAGGAGTTTAAAAAAAAAAAAGTGATGATAATAATAATAACATCAACCACTGGCCTAAACTGCTTGTGTTATCTGTAAATCCCAGACGCTGTATGAAAAAAGCACTGTAAAACTTTTTGTTCTGTTAGTTGACACAGGTAGCCCCCCCAGTCACGTTTCGCACGCTTGCTTGATTTATCACGACCCTTTCACGTGGACCCCTTAGAGTTGCAGGCTTTTAAAAAGGCCAAGAATTTCTTTTTCGGGGAGCTCGGCTCTTAAGACGTGTCTGCCGACGCTCCCGGCCGAATAAAAAATCTCTTCCTTCTTTCATCCGGTGTCTGAAGAGTTTTGTCTGTGGCTCGTCCTGCTACATATACAAATTAAAATTAAAATGTAAAAAAATCCAAAGGAAAGGAGTGATTGTCCTTGGCTGCATAGAGCAGCCGCTCCTGAGTCCAACCAGCGTTAAAATACTCACAAAAAAGAAAGGCCGGGTGCGGTGGCTCACACCTGTAATCCCAGCAATTTGGGAGGCCGAGGTGGGTGGATCAATTGAGGTCAGGAGTTCGAGACCAGCCTGGCCAACAGGCCGAAACCCCATCTCTACTACAAATACAAAAATTAGCCGGACGTGGTGTCAGGTGCCTGTCATCCCAGCCACTTGGGAGGCTGAGGCAGGAGAATCACTTGAACTGGGAAAGCGGAGGTTGCCGTGAGCTGAGATTGCGCCATTGCACTCCAGGCGGGGGAGCACAGCAAGACTCTGTCTCAAAAATAAAATAAATAAAATAAAATAAAATAAAATAAAATAAAATAAAATAAAATAAAACAAAACAATAGTAAAGTAAAATAAAATAAAATAAAATAACAAAAAAAAACAAAAACAAACAAAAAAAACCCCATCCTATGTGGACCATAATTCCTATGGAGTTTGTGTGTGTGTGTGTGTTTTGAAGAAGAAAAGCAGGGTCTTGCTCTGTTGTCCAGGCTGCAGTGCACCAGCCTTATCATAGCTCCCTACAGCCTCAACCTCCTGGGCTCCAGCGATCCTCCTCCCTCAGCCTCCTGAGTACCTGGAACCACAGGCACGCACTACCATGCCCAGCTCTTTTTTCATTATTATTATTATTTTTTTTGTAGAGACGGGGACTTACTGTGTTGCCTAGGCTGGCCGTGAGCGTAGAGTCTCAAGCAATCCTCCTGCCTCAGCCTCTCAAAATGTTTTGATCAGAGGCCTCAGCAGCCACGCCCGGCCTGCTATGAGGTTTGACAAGGGATGGGGTCTCCTTCAAGCCCAACGAGGAGGGTGGATCTGACAGGGAGACGGTCAGGGTCGTGCCAGGCCAAGAAGACACCAAACCATATGGAAGACGAGCCAAGTGTCAGCCTTATTTCTTGGTGACGAGAAGTGACAACCGGCTCGATTTCACCCTGAAATAATTTGTCAGCAGTCATCTGGTACCACCAACTCCTAGGGAAAGCGACCTATTTGTCAGAGTTTTCCCAGACTTGGTCGGGTGCAGTGGCTCACGCCTGTCATCCCAGCACTTTGGGAGGCCGAGGCGGGAGGATCACCTGAGGTCAGGGGTTCGAGACCAGCCCGGGCAACGTGGTGAAACCCCGTCTCTACTAAAAATACAAA
Organism: Macaca nemestrina; assembly: GCF_043159975.1. NCBI lineage: Eukaryota > Metazoa > Chordata > Mammalia > Primates > Cercopithecidae > Macaca > Macaca nemestrina. Next base: position 159,176,491 of record NC_092145.1, read on the forward strand.
CACTAGCCAGGCGTGGTGGCGGGCGCCTGTAATCCCAGCTACTCGGGAGGCTGAGGCAGGAGAATTGGTTGAACCCTGGAGGCGGAGGTTGCAGTGAGCCAAGATGGTGCCACTGTACTCCAGCCTGGGCGACAGAGAAAGACTGTCTAAAAAAAAAAAAAGAATTAGCCGGTCCAAGTGTGGTGGCTCACACCCGTAATCCCCACACTTTGGGGGGCCGAGACAGGCAGATCGCCTGAGGTCAGGAGTTCGAGACTAGCCTGGCCAACATGGCGAAACCCCATCTCTACTAAAACTATAAAAATTAACCGGGTACAGTAGCATACACCTGTAATCCCAGCTACTCGGGAGGCTGAGGCAGGAGAATCGCTTGAACCCTGGAGGTGGAGGTTGTAGTGAGCTGAGATCGCACCACTGCACTCCAGCCTGGGCGACAGAGTGAAACTCCGTCTGAAAAACCAAGGACAAACTAAAACAGCGAAAGTTTCCCAAACTCCTTTTTTACCCACGTGATTCTGGATCATCGGGTAATTCTCCAGTTATCTCGGGCCAGAGAATGTCAAATCGTTTCCACCCTTTCTCTTCTGGCCTTTGGGACGTTGAGATTACCCAACAAGGTCTCCAGCAGTAGAAAAATGAATATCAGGGCCCCCCAGAAACAGCTTAGACTCTTAATTCTGCCAAAGTAAACAGCAACACTCTGGTCTGTGATTACAGTGCTGAATTTCATTTTGTTTTGTTATGGCTCTTTGGGTGATCCCCTCACAGAAACCGCAGACTCATAATGGAATATTATGCAGCCCGGAAAAGGAACACGCCTCCCACAAAGATAGCAACGTGAATGAAACACTTTTTATCAAGAAAATATGTTTCAAGTTAGAGTGTCAATTACGGGTGAGAGCGTCAATTACGCCAGTGGACGCCCCCACCCCTCCGAATTACAACAACATTCAGCACAAAGCACTGTAATGCCTGCACGCTTTGGACGTCTAAATGTGAAACCGCGTAAATCGTTCTGGGTATGAAAATAAGTCAGTAAAAGTGGAAGTTCAACTCTATTAAACCAACCACACTTTATAAGGGGCAACTGTGGCCTGTTTCAGCTTGTATTTTTGGATTGCATTTGGAAAAAAGAAAAGAAAAGAAAAAAAAATGTTGGATTCTAGGTCAACCAGCAAGAGTGAGGTAGCGTGTGTAGAAGGCGAGCATTCTGGAATATTCTTTTCTTTTCTTTTTTTTTCTGAGACAGAGTTTTTGCTCTGTCCTCCAGGCTGGAGTGCAATGGCAAAATCTCAGCTCACTGCAACCTCTGCCTCCCAGGTTCAAGCGATTCTCCTGCCTCAGCCTCCCGAGTAGTTGGGATTAAAGCGTGCACCACTAGGCCTGGCTAATTTTTTTGTATATTTAGCAGAGACAGGGTTTTGCCATGTTGACCAGGCTGGTCTCGAACTCCTGACCTTAGGTGATCCACCCACCTTGGCTTCCCAAAGTGCTGGGATGACAGGCATGAGTCACCGCGCCGAGCCATTCTGGAAGATTCTTTACCCAATCTCTCACCTATTGAAAAAGAAAACTCAGAATGCACGTTCTTTTTTAGGGTGGCAAAACACAAATGTATAAAATTCAGCCTTATAACTGTGTTAAACTTAGTGGGTCAGTGACATCTAGTGCATTCACAATGTTGTACAACCATCACTAATCTCTAGGTCCAGAACATTCTCATCACCCCCAAAAGCACACCCTGTATGCATTAAGCAGTCACTCCCATTTCTCCCCCCCACCAGGCCCTGGCACCCACAAATCCACTATCTTTCTCTAGGGGTTTGTCCGTTCTGCACATTTCATAGAAAGGGAATCACACACTACGTGACCTTTTGTGTCTGTGACAGGCTTCACTCCCTTGAGCATGATGTCTTCAAGGTGCATTCATGTTGCAGTCTTTGTCGGAGCCTTGTTCCTTTTCCAGGCTGCATAATATTCCATTATAATATTCCATTGCATGGATGAACTATGCTGTGTTTCTTCATTCCTTCACAGATGGACAGTACAGCTGTTTCCAAAATTCATCGACATTGCAGCCTTTTGTCAGAGCCTCGCTCAGCCTTTTGTCAGAGCCTCGCTCTTTTTCAAGGCTGCATAATATTCCATTATAATATTGCATTGTGTGGATGAACCATGCTGTGTTTATCCATTCTTTATAGATGGGCAGTAGGGCTGTTTCCAAAAATTCATTCATGTTGCAGCCTGTCTCTGCCTTTGTCAGAGCCTTGTTCCTTTTCAAGGCTGCATAATACTCCATTGCATGGATGAACCATGCTGTATTTATCCATTCCTTCATAGATGGGCAGTAGGGCTGTTTCCAAAAATTCATTCATGTTGCAGCCTTTTGTCAGAGCCTTATTCCTTTTCCAGACTGCATAATATTCCACTGTGTGGATAAACGATGCTTTGTTTATCATTCCTTCATAGATGAGCATTAGGGCTATTTCCAAAAATCCATTCACATTGCAGCCTTTGTCAGAGCCTTGTTCCTGTTCCAGGCTGCATAATATTCCATTATAATATTGCATTGCATGGATGAACCACAGTGTGTTTATCATTCATTCATAGATGAGCAGTAGGACTGGTTCCAAAAATTCATTCATGATACAGTCTTTCATCAGAGCCTTGTTCCTTTTCCAGGCTGCATAATATTCCATTATAATATTGTGTGGATGAACCACAGTCTGTTTATCGTTCTTTCACAGATGGGCAGTAGGGCTGTTTCCAAAATTCATTCATGTTTACAGCCTTTGTCAGGGCCTTGTTCCTTTTCCAGACTGCGTAATATTCCATTGCATGGATAAATGATGCAGTGTTTATCATTCCTTCATAGATGGGCAGGAGGGCTGTTTCAAAAAATTCATTCCCATTGCAGCCTTTGTCAGAAGCTCGTTCCTTTTCAAGGCTGCATAATATTCCATTATAATATTGGATTGCATGGATGAATCACGTGCTGTTTATCCATTCGTTCACAGTTGGGCATTGGGCTGTTTCCAAAAATTCATTCATATTGCAGTCTTTGTCAGAGCTTTGTTCCTTTTTCAGGCTGCATACTATTCCATTATAATATTGCATTGCATGAATGAATCACGTGGTGTTTATCCATCCATTCACAGTTGGGCGTTGGGCTGTTTCCAAAATTCATTGACATTGCAGCCTTTGTCATGGCCTTGTTCTTTTTCCAGGCAGCATAATATTCCATTGTAGTATTGCATTGCACAGATGAACCATGCTGTGTTTATCATTTATTTGTAGGTGGGCAGTAGGGCTGTTTCCAAAAATTCATTCACATTACAGCCTTTTGTCAGAGCTGTATTCCTTTTCCAGGCTGCATAATATTCCATCATAATATTAGATGGATGAACCACATTGTGTTTATCATTCTTTCATAGATGGGCAGTAGGGCTGTTTCCAAAATTCATTCATGTTACAGTCTTTCATCAGAGCCTTGTTCCTTTTCCAGGCTGCATAATATTCCATTATAATATTGCATGGATGAACCACAGTGTGTTTATCGTTCTTTCACAGATGGGCAGTAGGGCTGTTTCCAAAATTCATTCATGTTTACAGCCTTTGTCAGGGCCTTGTTCCTTTTCCAGACTGCGTAATATTCCATTGCATGGATAAATGATGCAGTGTTTATCATTCCTTCATAGATGGGCAGTAGGGCTGTTTCAAAAAATTCATTCCCATTGCAGCCTTTGTCAGAAGCTCGTTCCTTTTCAAGGCTGCATAATATTCCATTATAATATTGGATTGCATGGATGAATCATGTGCTGTTTATCCATTCGTTCACAGTTGGGCATTGGGCTGTTTCCAAAAATTCATTCATATTGCAGCCTTTGTCAGAGCCTCGTTCCTTTTTCAGGCTGCATACTATTCCATTATAATATTGTGTGGATGAACCACAGTCTGTTTATCGTTCTTTCACAGATGGGCAGTAGGGCTGTTTCCAAAATTCATTCATGTTTACAGCCTTTGTCAGGGCCTTGTTCCTTTTCCAGACTGCGTAATATTCCATTGCATGGATAAATGATGCAGTGTTTATCATTCCTTCATAGATGGGCAGGAGGGCTGTTTCAAAAAATTCATTCCCATTGCAGCCTTTGTCAGAAGCTCGTTCCTTTTCAAGGCTGCATAATATTCCATTTTAATATTGGATTGCATGGATGAATCATGTGCTGTTTATCCAGCGTTCACAGTTGGGCGTTGGGCTGTTTCCAAAAATTCATTCATATTGCAGCCTTTGTCAAAGCCTCGTTCCTTTTTCAGGCTGCATACTATTCCATTATAATATTGCATTGCATGAATGAATCACGTGGTGTTTATCCATCCATTCACAGTTGGGCGTTGGTCTGTTTCCAAAATTCATTGACATTGCAGCCTTTGTCATGGCCTTGTTCTTTTTCCAGGCAGCATAATATTCCATTGTAGTATTGCATTGCACAGATGAACCATGCTGTGTTTATCATTTATTTGTAGGTGGGCAGTAGGGCTGTTTCCAAAAATTCATTCACATTACAGCCTTTTGTCAGAGCCTTGTTCCTTTTCCAGGCTGCATAATATTCCATTATAATATTGCATGGATGAACCACATTGTGTTTATCATTCTTTCATAGATGGGCAGTAGGGCTGTTTCCAAAATTCATTCATGTTACAGTCTTTCATCAGAGCCTTGTTCCTTTTCCAGGCTGCATAATATTCCATTATAATATTGCATGGATGAACCACAGTGTGTTTATCATTCTTTCACAGATGGGCAGTAGGGCTGTTTCCAAAATTCATTCATGTTTACAGCCTTTGTCAGGGCCTTGTTCCTTTTCCAGACTGCGTAATATTCCATTGCATGGATAAATGATGCAGTGTTTATCATTCCTTCATAGATGAGCAGGAGGGCTGTTTCAAAAAATTCATTCCCATTGCAGCCTTTGTCAGAAGCTCGTTCCTTTTCAAGGCTGCATAATATTCCATTATAATATTGGATTGCATGGATGAATCATGTGCTGTTTATCCATTCGTTCACAGTTGGGCGTTGGGCTGTTTCCAAAAATTCATTCATATTGCAGCCTTTGTCAGAGCCTCGTTCCTTTTTCAGGCTGCATACTATTCCATTATAATATTGCATTGCATGAATGAATCACGTGGTGTTTATCCATCCATTCACAGTTGGGCGTTGGTCTGTTTCCAAAATTCATTGACATTGCAGCCTTTGTCATGGCCTTGTTCTTTTTCCAGGCAGCATAATATTCCATTGTAGTATTGCATTGCACAGATGAACCATGCTGTGTTTATCATTTATTTGTAGGTGGGCAGTAGGGCTGTTTCCAAAAATTCATTCACATTACAGCCTTTTGTCAGAGCTGTATTCCTTTTCCAGGCTGCATAATATTCCTTCATAATATTAGATGGATGAACCACATTGTGTTTATCATTCTTTCATAGATGGGCAGTAGGGCTGTTTCCAAAATTCATTCATGTTACAGACTTTGCCAGAACCATGTGCCTTTTCCAGACTGCATAATATTCCATTATAACACTGCATTGTGTGAATGAACCATGCTGGGTTTATCCATTCCTTCGTAGATGAGCAGTAGGGCTGTTTCCAAAATTCATACAAGTTGCAGCTTTTTTCAGAGCCTTCTTCCTTTTCCAGGCTGCATAATATTCCATTGCATGGATGAATCACACCGTGTTTATCATTCCTTCATAGATGGGCAGTAGGACTGTTTCCAAAATTCATTCACGTTGCAACATTTGTCAGAGCCTGGCTGCACAATATTCCATTGCATGGATGAACCATGCTGTATTTACTCATTCCTTCATAGATGGGCAGTAGGGCTGTTTCCAAAATTCATTCATGTTGCAGCCTTTTGTCAGAGCCTTGTTCCTTTTCAAGGCTGCATAATACTCCATTGCATGGATAAACCATGCTGTGTTTATCATTCATTCAAAGATGGGCAGTAGGGCTGTTTCCAGAAATTCATTCATGTTGCAGACTTTGTCAGAGCCTTGTTCCTTTTTGTGGCTGCATAATATTCCATTGCATGGATGAACCATGCTGTATTTATCCATTCCTTCATAGATGGGCAGTAGGGCTGTTTCCAAAATTCGTTCATGTTACAGCCTTTTGTCAGAGCCTCATTCCTTTTCAAGGCTGCATCATATCCCGTTATAATATTGCATTGCATGGATGAAGCACACTGTGTTTATCATTCCTTCTTAGATGAGCATTGGGCTGTTTCCAAAATTCATTCATGTTGCAGCCTTTTGTCAGAGCCTTGTTCCTTTTCAAGGCTGCATAATATTCCATTGCGTGGATGAACCATGCTTTGTTTATTTATTCCTTCATGGATGGGCAGTAGGGCTGTTTCCAAAAATTCATTCATGTTGCAACTTTTGTCAGAGCCTTGTTCTTTTTCCAGGCAGCATAATATTCTATTATAATATTGCATTGCATGGATGAACCACATTGTGCGTATCATTCATTCACAGATGGACAGTAGGGCTGTTTCCAATATTCATTCAAGTTGCAGCCTTTGTCAGAGCCTTGTTCCTTTTCCAGGCTGCATAATATTCCATTGCATGGGTGAATCACACTGTGTTTATCATTTCTTCATAGATGAACAGTAGGGCTGTTTCCAAAAATTCATTCACATTGCAGCCTTTGTTAGAGTCTCATTCCTTTTCAAGGCTGCATAATATTCCATTGTAATATTGCATTGCATGGACGAATCATGCTGTGTTTATCCATTCATTCATAGATGGGTAGTAGGGCTGTTCTAAAAATTCTTTCATGTTGCAGCTTTTGTCAGAGTCTTGTTCCTTTTCAAGGCTGCATAATATTCCGTTATAATATTGCATTGCATGGATGAACCACATTGTGTCTATCATTCATTCATAGATAGGCAGTAGGGCTGTTTCCAAAAATTCATTCACATTGCAGCCTTTTTCAGAACTTTGTTCCTTTTCCAGGCTGTATAATATTCCATTATAATATTGTATTGCATAGATGAACTATGCTGTGTTTGTCCATTCCTTTATAGATGGGCAGTAGGGCTGTTTCCAAAATTCACTCATGTTGCAGCCTTTTGTCAGAGCCTTATTCCTTTTCCAGACTGCATAATATTCCATTGCATGGATAAACGATGCTGTGTTTATCATTCCTTCATAGATGAGCATTAGGGCGATTTCCAAAGATTCATTCACATTGCAGCCTTTGTCAGAGCCTTGTTCCTGTTCCAGGCTGCATAATATTCCATTATAATATTGCGTTGCATGGATGAACCACATCGTGTTCATCACTCATTCATAGATGGGCAGTAGGACTGTTTCCAAAAATTTATTCGCGGTACAGTCTTTTGTCAGAGCCTTGTTCCTGTTCCAGGCTGCATAATATTCCATTATAATATTGCATTGCGTGGATGAACCACATCGTGTTCATCACTCATTCATAGATGGGCAGTAGGACTGCTTCCAAAAATTTATTCACGGTACAGTCTTTTGTCAGAGCCTTATTCCTTTTCCAGGCTGCATAATATTCCATTATAAAATTGCATTGCGTGGGTGAACCATGCTGTGTTTTATCCATTCTTTCATAGATTGGCAGTAGGGCTGTTCCAAAAATCCATTCCTGTTGCAGCTTTTGTCAGAGCCTTGTTCCTTCTCAAGGCTGCATAATATTCCATTGCATGGATTAACCATGCCCTGTTTATCATTCCTTCATAGATGGGCAGTAGGGCTGTTTCCAAGAATGCATTTATGTTGCAGCCTTTTGTCAGTTGCAGCCTTTTGTCAGAGCCTTGTTCCTTTTCCAGGCTGCATAATATTCCATTATAATATTGCATTGCATGGATGAACCATGCTGTGTTTACCCATTTATTCATAGATGGACAGTAAGGCTGTTTCTACTTTTTGGCTACTGTGAAGACCACTGCTATGAATATCCCTGTACAAGTTTGTATTTGATAATTGTGATTATTTCACCCAAACATGTGAGTATGAGGCATGCAACAAGTTTTTTTTTTAAATAAAGGTAAAATTCACATCACTTACCTCTGTTTTTAAAAAGACTTGTTGCATACCCCATACTCTCATGTCTGTGTGAAATAGTCACAATTATCAAATAAAGCCTTACACACATCACACAGCCAGGCACAGTGGCTCACGCCTGTCATTGTAGCAGTTTGGGAGCCCAAGGTGGGCAGATCATTTGAGGTCAGGAGTTTGAGACCAGCCTGGCCAACATGGAGAAACTCCATCTCTGCTAAAAATACTGGTGTGGGGGCAGGTGCCTGTAATCTCAGCTACTCAGGAGGCTGAGGCAGGAGAATTGCTTGAACCCGGGAGCCGGAGGTTGTAGCGAGCCAAGATTGCACCACTGCACTCCAGCCTGGGTGATAGAGCAAGATTCCATCTCAAAAAAAAAAAAAAAAAAAATACCACAAAGAAAAATTATGTCACATGAAGTTAGTTATTTTAAATTATACGAACAGGGCATTTAGCACATTGAGCGTGTTGTACGACCACCCCTTCTATGTAGTTGGAGAAAATCTTCATTCCCTTCAAAGGGAGCCCTCATTTCTATGAAGCAGTCACGACTCATCCTCCTCCCCAAACCCTGAGAGCCACAAATTCTCTTCCTGTTTCTGTGGGTTTGCCCGTTGGACACGTTTCATAGAAACGGCGTCAGACATCAGTGAGTTCTGTGCCAGAGAAAGGCCCCCTCACCTGATCTTCCTTCCCCTGCTGCCGGAATTTAGGACATGCCCCTAAATGTTTAGCTTTCCCATAACCAAACCTGCCTTTTTTTTTTTTTTTTTTTTTTGAGACGGAGTCTCACTCTGTTGCCCAGGCTGGAGTGCAGTGGTGTGATCTCAGTTCACTGCCACCTCTGCCTCCCGGGGTCACACCATTCCCCTGCCTCAGCCTCCCAAGTAGCTGGGACTACAAGCACCCGCCACCACGCCCAGTTAATTTTTGTATTTTTAGTAGAGACGGGGTTTCACCATGTTGGCCAGGCTGGTCTCGAACTCCTGACCTCAGGTCATCCACCTGCCTCGGCCTCCCGAAGTGCTGGGATTGCAGGCATGAGCCACTGTGCCCTGCCGATGAGTCATTTTTAAGAAGCACAGAATGATTTTCCTCATGTAGTTAAGCAAAGAAGTGCATGTGTGTGTGTGTGTGTGCACATGTGTGTGCATTTGATCCTGTGTCCTATGCCTCGCTCTGTGGGTTTAGGGGCAAAGACAGTGCTCTTAGGCACTGCTGGACCATGTATTTTAGAAAAATGCAACCCGTGGCATATGTTAAAAACCCATGTGCTAAACATCAATGATCCCAGCCCTGGCATTGAGATTGGATATTTTGATTTGGTCCAAAAGGCACAAGGAGGAAGAAATTCTTCAGAAAACGGGGGCATCTCACCCTTGGAACTAAATTCAATGGGAGTCATTGGCACGATGGACAGCTGGTGGCGATTCATTACAAATATATTGATTACAGATTCCTAAAGGCGTTGACTAAGGGTCAGAGAGAAGTGAAGGCACTACCCAGGAAGAAGCAGACTAGTGTAGGAGAGTAGCTTATTTTATTTATTTATGTATTTCTTTATTTGAGATAAGAATCTCACTCTGTCTCCCAAGCTGGAGTGCAATAGCACGATCTCGGCTCACTGCAACCTCCGCCTCCTGGGCTCAAGTGATCCTCCTGCCTCAGCCTCCTGAGCAGCTGGGATTACAGGTGCACACCACCACACCTGGCTAATGTTTGTATTTTTAGCAGAGATAGGGTTTCTCCATGTTGGCCAGGATGGTCTTGAACTCATGACGTCAGGTGATCCACCCGCGTCAGCCTCCCAAAGGGCTGGGATTATAGGCATGAGCCATCGTGCCTGGCCAGGTGGTGCTTCAGTGTGGTCTCTCCATATTGGCCAGGCCAGTCTCGAACTCCTGACCTCAGGCCATCCACCCACCTCAGCCTCCCAAAGTGCTGGGATGACAGGCATGCACCACCGTACCCGGCCTAAAAGGTTTAAAATATAAATCTATCAAATATTTAAACCCACTGGTAAAAACGCTAGAGTTAAAGACAAACGTAAAATGATTGCATTTTTAAAAATCAGTCATGACATGGCCAAATGTTGAAGAATTCTTTTGTAATTTTTTTTTTTTTCCATTCTGAAAGCCACCGTCATCTTTTACGACTGCTGTCTGCATCTTGGTAAATGGAATCCTTGCAAAAAGGTCTGAGTTTCCAACATACATAAAACAAAGGAAATAATGTACAAGAGGGAAAAAAAAAAAGGAGAGAGAGAGAGAGAGAGATCCTAAAAGAACCAAGAATGCTAGAGGAAAAATGCATTTAAAACCCGGTGTAAATGACATTGGACAGCATTCAGAAGAGCAGCTCTGGGGGTTGCAGAGACGATGGGCCGCTCCAACAGGCTGTGAGTGTTCAATGATTATAAACACATGTGATGGGAGCAGAAGGAAGATGGTTGCGTTGGAAAGAATTATGGGAGACACAGCCTTGATGGAAGGGCGTGTTATTAGCAGACACTTCAGAACTTCAAAGGGTTTCTGAGAAGCTACTTAAGTGGGTAGCTGGCCAATGCATGATGGCGGGGGGCGGGGGGCGAAAAAAGACCCCCTTACAGAAATTGGAAGGAAAAGAGGTGCTGGTGTAGACAAGAATGCAGGTGACATGTCAACATTGGGTCGCCTACAAAAAGGTAATTTATGGGCTACCTAATAAAACAGAAGGCGCCATTTCTTCTTTGCTGGAAGAGAAATAACTTAGGATTTGAACAGCACCTCATTGTGTCTGGCGCTGGAACAAATGGATGCAGGAGGTATGCTGTACTTTTTTTTTTTTTTTTTTTTTTTGAGATGGAGTCTTTCTCTGTCGCCCAGGCTGGAGTGCAGTAGTACGATCTTGGCTCACTGCAACCTCTGCCTCCCGGGTTGAAGGGATTCTCCTGCCTCGACCTCCCAAGGAGCTAGGTCTACAGGTCCGTGCCACCACACCTGGCTAATTTTTTATTTTTAGTATGGACAGGATTTCACCATGTTGGCCAGGCTGGTCTCAAACTCCTGACCTCAGGTGATCCGCCCGCCTTGGCCTCCCAAAGTGCTGGGATGACAGGCGTGAGCCACTGCACCCAGCTGGTATGCTGTTCTTTAGAAGAAGTTGGAGGAATGGAAATCTTAAAAGGGGCTTAATGATGCATACACTCTTATGCATGAATTTCATTAGCTACTCTGTATGGCTACACCTGGGCAGGCAGATTTCCCCACTCCATTCCTAGAGATGAAAAGTACCAAACAGAGGTGCTAGGAGGAATGGCTGTGTTCCAGGTACCTGCTGCAGTCTGGGGAGAAGGAATATTCCATACCACAGACCTATCATCACAGCAGCACGAAGGGCAGGGAGGAACTGAGGAGACGAGAAGTGCAAATATTTCTTGCTCCTGCCAAAGTCCCATAGAGTGTTTGCTGCAGTGATGCGGGCAGAGAAATCTAGGCCATTCGTGCAAATAAAGAATGGAGAGTAATGCAGATAAAGAACAGGTAATGCAAATAAAAGAACAGTAATGCAAATAAAGAACAGGTAATGACATCCTCCTGCATGGTAACGCCTCACAGTCTGATAGTGTGCATCATAGTCACAAAGCAGCTGCTGGAGCTCTGAACGTCCTGCCCTCAAAAGAGCATTCCTAGCAGGAAGGAAAGGCATGGGCACAACAGAGTTTTCTCATACTCACAAAGTGGCTGCCGAAACTCCAGACATCATGCCCTTAAGAGAGCATTCCTAGCAGGAAGGGAGGCCATGGGCACAAGAGAGTTTTTTCACAATCACAAAGTCAATACTGAAGCTCCATACATCATGCCCTCAAGAGAGCATTGCTAGCAGGAAGGAAAGGCATGCACACAACAGAGTTTTCTCATACTCACAAAGTGGCTGCTGAAGCTCCAGACATCACACCCTCAAGACAGCATCCCTAGCAGGAAGTGAGGGCATGGGCATGGCAGAGTTTTCTCATACTCACAAAGTAGCTGCTGAAGCTCCAGACATCACACCCTCAAGACAGCATCCCTAGCAGGAAGTGAGGCCATGGGCATAGCAGAGTTTTCTCATAGTTTCAAAGTGGTTGCTGAAGCTCCAGACATCACACCCTCAAGAGAGCATGCCTGGGAGGAAGAAAGGGTGTGGGCACAGAAGAGTTTTCTCGTAGTCACAAAGTGGCTGCTGAAGCTCCGGACATCACACCCTCAAGAGATCATCTCTAGAATGAAGAGAGGCCATGGACAAAGCGAGTTTTCTCATAGTCTCAAAGTGGCTGCTGAAGCTCCGGACATCACACCCTCAAGACAGCATTCCTGGCAGGAAGGAAGAGTGTGAACACAGCAGAGTTTTCTCGTAGTCACAAAGTGGCTGCTGAAGCTCCGTACATCACATCCTTAAGACAGCATTCCTACCAGGAAGGGAGAGTGTAGGCAAAGAGAGTTTTCTCCCAGTTCCTCTTTTGCCTTGCTTCTCCCACACACTTTACCAAGTCTGAAGCTTGGCCACCAGAAACGGGGAACAGATCGATCTGCCTGGTACATCCCCCGCATTGGGGCAGTATCCTGTAAAGGAAGTCAGGATCTTATGAAAGAAGCGAGGGGGCCAAGTGGGGTGGTTCACCCTTGTAATCCCAGCACTTTGGGAGGCTGAGGAGGGTGGACCACAAGGTCAAGAGATCAAGACCATCCTGGCCAACAAGGTGAAATCCCATCTCTACTAAAAATACAAACATTAGCTGGGCGTGGTTGTGTGCCCCTGTCATCCCAGCTACTCGGGAGGCTGAGGCAGGAGAATTGCTTGAACCTGGGAGGCAGAGGTTGCAGTGAGCTGAGATCATGCCACTGCACTCCAGCCTGGGCAACAGAGCAAGACTCCGTTTCAAAAAAAAAAGAAAAGCGAAGGAGAATGGTTGTTGTGGAGGAAAGATACACAAAGTCACCAACTTCGAGAAACTTAGTGTGGGGAGAGGAAATGGGCATGACTGATAATGGGTGCAGGGTCTCCTCGGGTTGAAGAGAATGTTCTAGAAGGAGATAGACGAATTTTATCCCAATTTTTTTTTTTTTTTTTTTTTTTTTTTTTTTTTTTTGAGACGGAGTCTCACGCTGTTGCCCAGGCTGGAGTGCAGTGGCGCGATCTCGGCTCACTGCAAGCTCCGCCTCCCGGGTTCACGCCATTCTCCTGCCTCAGCCTCCTGAGTAGCTAGGACTACAGGCGCCCGCCACCGCGCCCGGCTAATTTTTTGTATTTTTAGTAGAGACGGGGTTTCACTGTGGTCTCGATCTCCTGACCTTGTGATCCGCCCGCCTCGGCCTCCCAAAGTGCTGGGATTACAGGCTTGAGCCACCGCGCCCGGCCTCCCAATTTTTTTTAAAAAAAGGTTTAGATCAGGTGCGGTGGCTTACGCCTGTAATCCCAGCACTTTGGGAAGCCGAAGTGGGCGGATCACCTAAGGTTGGGAGTTCAAGACTAGCCTGGCCAACATGGGGAAACCCCGTCTCTACTGAAAATACAAAAAATTAGCCAGGGGTGGTGGTGGGCACCTGTCATCCCAGCTACTCGGGAGGCTGAGGCAGGAGAATTGCTTGAAACTGGGAGGCGGAGGTTGCAGTGAGCCGAGATCACACCACTGCACTCCAGCCTGAGTGACAGAGCAAGACTCTGTCTCAAAAAAAAAAAAAAAAGTTTGCCTTTTGGTGGATGAAGACAACCGCAAACGTACACATATACAGAAACACACACCCTCATACATACGTGCATATACAGACATGCAATTTCTTTTCTTTTAACTAATAAGCTTTCTTATTGGTAAGACAGAGCATTTTCATGTAAATGTTCATATTTTTATAATTTTAAATTGTGATTTGTAGGTTTGTTTTCTTTTTCATGAGCAGTTCTTCTTCTATCTAGTAAAGTTTGATTTTTTTTTTTAGTTACCAACTTCATATTTATTTATTTTTTAATTTTTAATTTTATTTTTTAATTTATAATTTAATTTTTAATTAATTTACTAATTTTTGTATTTTTAGTAGAGACGGGGTTTCTCCATGTTGGCCAGGCTGGTCTCCAATTCCTGACCTCAGGTCATCCACCAGCCTCAGCCTCTCAAAGTGCTGGGATTACAGGCGTGAGCCACTGTGCCCGGCCTGTTTTTTCTCAGAGACAGTCTGTGTTGAAGGGTTCAGAACCCAAGATAGATACATATCTAGATAGATAGATAGATAGATAGATAGATAGATAGATAGATAGATAGAATAAAATAATATAAAATAATATAAAATAAAATAAAGCTCTCAAACGTACAGATACCAGCAGACCCCATCCCACGTCTTGAGGTCCTGCTGTCCATGATGTCCTGATACTGCCTGTTAGCTGGGGTTTGACATCAGACAGCCCCAGCACACTTTGCACCTGGTCTTTTACTTTTCTCGCACCTGCTGTGGCAAATCGGTATATCTCTGTGCTGTGAACGGGACTCTTGCGATGCTCCAAGTTCACTGGGTCCTGTTCTCTTCACAGTCACGACTTCCCCCTAGTGATGCCAGTTCTCCCCAACACAGTCACATGAACTGGAGGGGTTCATGGCTGCACCCACAGACCTCAACAGAAACTCCCATTCCTCAACCCTCAGTCTTCTGCAGGGTCCAGCTGTGATGCATAAGATAGAGGGATGGATGGATGGATTGATAGATGGATAGGTGGATGGATGGATGGACAGATGGATGGATGGATGGATAGACAGAGAGATAGAGATAGATAGATAGATAGATAGATAGATAGATAGATAGATAGATACACAGACAGATGGACGGACAGATGAACTGACAGAAGAATGGATATATAGATAGATAGATAGAAGATAGATAGATAGAGTTAGACAGACAGAGGTAGATAGATAGATAGACAGACAGATGGACGTACTGACAAACAGAGAGAAGAACGGACCGATAGATAGATAGATAGATAGATAGATAGATAGATAGATAGATAGAGACAGAGAAAGAGATAGATAGATAGGCAGACAGATAAAGAGATAGAAAGATGGATGGATACATAGAGATAAAGATATAGATGGACAGATAGATAGATTAGATAAAATAGATAGGCAGGTAGGTAGGTAGATAGATGGATAGATAGAAGAATACATTGATAGATCAACTGGATAGATGAATGGAGATACATAGAAAGATAGATAAATAGAAGGATAGACTGATAGGTTGATAGGATAGATGGGTAGAGATGGATAGATAGATGGAGGATAGATTGATACATCAATAGGATAGATGGATAGATAAATCGATTGATTGATATGGTGGATGGAGATGGATAGATGGATAGATAGAAGGATAGATTGATAGATCAACAGGAAAGATGGTTGGAGATGGATAGATAGAAGGACAGATTGATAGATCGATAGAATAAATCGATGAATGGATAGAGAGATACGTAGATAGATGGTGGATAGATAGGAGGACAGATTGATAGATAAATAGGATAGATGGGTGAATGGATAGACAGATGATGGATAGATAGATGGAATGATAGAAGAACAGATTGATAGATCAATAGGATAGATGGATGGGTGGGTAGATAGTTGATTGATTGATGGATAAAGTAGATGAATGAAGATAGAGATATAGTTGGATAGATAGAAGGATACATTGATAGATCAATAGGATAGGTGGATTGGTGGATAGATAGATATGTAGATAGATAGATAATAGATAGATAGATACATACATACATCAATACATATATACATACAAGCAGATTTATTATGGGAATTGGCTTATGTGATAACGCAGCCAAGTTTTAGCACATGCAAACTGGAGAGCTAGGAAAGCTCATGGTATAATTCAGTCCAAGTTTGAAGACCCAAGAACCGAGGAACCAGTGGTGTAAGTCCCTGTTCAAATCCAAAGGCCCGAGACTCAGGGAACTTGATGTCCTAGGGCAGGAGAAGATGTATGTCCCAGCTCCAGGAGAGAGAGAATTCTCCCTTTCTGTGCTTCCTGTTTTATTCAGGCCCTCAATGGATTGAATGATGTCCGCCCACATTCGTGAGGGCACATCTTCTTTTCTCAGTCTATCAAGTCAAATGCTCATCTCTTCCAGAAACAGCGTCCTAGACGCACCCAGAAATACCACTTGACCAGCTATCTGCGCATGTCTTAGCCCCATCAGGTCGACACATAGAATTAACCATCGCAGCTCTTTTGCAAATGATCACCACGTGGGCAGCCTTAAAAATACCTGTGGTCGCCAAAACTTGACATGCCCAAGTGCTATGAACAGCAATGGAGACGTTTCAGGAACTCTTTCGCACACAGCCATCTACTCCAGGTGCTGGATTTAACTGTGCTTTTGTGAGGCGTTCATCACTTATGAATTGCCACGATGGAACTGCTTTCCAGGGTGCCGACATAACGGGCCTCCCCGGAAGCTTACCAGTAGGGTTTAATGTTGTGTTTGATTCTCTGGAGAAAAGCTTCAGCCTTGTGTTTTGCTTTCTTGTCCTCCCTTCTCCCCAGTGGTCCACAAGAGTCAAGACCCTTCTAGACCATAGCACAGTCCCCACTTTTTTCTGGTGCTTTTCATGAAAGTGTTACCTTTTTTTTAAAATTTTACTCCCAAAGCCATTTTGAAATGTAGTTTATCCATGAGACACATAGTTACATAGATAGGTAGATAGATAGATAGGTAGATAGATAGATAGATAGACTAGATAGATAGATAGATAGACTAGATAGACTAGACAGATAGATAGATAGATAGATATAGATAGATGATAGACTAGACAGATGATAGACACATAGATAGATAGACATAGATAGATAGATACATACATATATAGATAGATAGACTGGACAGATAGACTAGACACATAGATAGACAGATATGTAAATAGATACACAGATATATAGATACACAGATAGATAGATATATAGATAGATAGACCAATAGATAGATAGATAGATAGACTAGACAGATAGACAGACAGACAGATAGACTAGATAGACACATAGATAGATGATAGATAGATAGACTACACAGATAGATAGACACATAGATAGATATATAGATAGATACACAGATATACAGACACACAGATAGATAGTTAGACCGATAGATAGATAGATAGATAGATAGATAGATAGATAGATAGATAATATAGATGATAGATAGACACATAGATAGGTAGATAGATAGATAGATAGATACATACATACATACATACATAGACTAGACAGACAGACAGACAGACAGATAGATAGATAGACAGATTAGATGGACATATAGATAGATGATAGAGAGAGAGATAGACTAGACAGATAAATAGACACATAGATAGATATATAGATAGATACACAGACATATAGATACACAGATAGACTAGATAGATAGACAGTAGATAGACTAGAAGACATATAAATAGATGATAGATAGATAGCTAGATAGACAGATATATAGATAGATACACACATAGATAGATAGACCAATAGATAGATAGATAGACAGATATATAAATAGATACACAGATAGATAGACCGATAGATAGATAGATAGATAGATAGATAGATAGATAGACATAGATAAATAGATAGATAGACACATAGACAGACAGAAGACAGACAGATAGATAAACATAGATAAATAGATATATAGATAGATAGGTAGATACATAGATGATAGATAGATAGATAGATAGATAGATAGATAGATAGATAGATAGATAGATAGATAGATAGACTAGGCAGACACATAGATAGATGGACAGATATATAGATAGATACACAGATAGATAGATAGATAGATAGATAGATAAATGATAGACTAGATAGACACATACATAGACAGACAGATAGATAGATAAATAAAGATAGATGAGACATTTTACTGACATTCAATATTTTCATCCACAAAAGAAGGAAGCTGATCAAAGATCCTCATGTCTTCTTCTTGCAAAGGTTGTTAGGGAGGTGGCGCTGGATCATGGGAGGGCCGCAGGGTTCGGGTTCCAGGAGAGGTGTGATATCCTCCCAAGGAGCCAAGTGGCTGTGGAATTAGCCGTGGTCCCAACAGGCCAGTGAAACATGAGCCTGTGGTATTCCTCTCTAGACCTCCCAAGTCCAGCCTCGGGCTTGGGAACGCTCCCAGGACAGCCCCAGGGATCTTGGCTGGCTTGGCTGTGTTGCCTAAACCCCTTGGTAACTTGGCTTCCACAGCAGATCTCACACCTTGTTTAGAACAAGGCCACGTCTCCTACCTCCCTGCCCGGCCTCTGCCCTAATCCGTCTCCCTCTTCATCAGCTTTCTTGCATGAGATGAGTCTTTGGGGCAGATGGAAACGGCAACTGTAAGAAAAATAACACAAAGCAATCAGAGAAGGAGCTAATTCCACGGGTCTGATAGGTAGCGATGCAGGAGCTTGAGGGAATCAAAGAACGGATACGACTGGGAACAGAAAAGATTGTGTTCATACGGTTTTTCCAAGGTGCAAAGAATGAGGGAATCAAGCAGAGAAACCCAGTTAATCGTACAAAAAGCGCATTCTGAGCGTAGAGAAGACATGTGACAATCGGTGTCGAGGACAAAGCCCACACTTCCTGGGCCACCAGATTTGAAGTGCAAGAAACAAAAAGGCCAGCAAAGAGAAAGTTCGTATGACAGTGTGCCAAAGCTTTGAGGACAGAACAAGGACCGAAGGAGAAATCTCACTCTTCCCTTATGGACAGGCAGGACACAGGTTCGTGACCTTGGAGAATGAGCTAGAGATGAGGCAGTGATTTGGAAATTGTTCAGACCATAGACAAACCCAGGGCACCGGGATCAGAACTGGGTGGACATGGGTAGAAACTGACACGGCGGCTTATCTCAGACAGAGCCTGCTATCAGCTCTTCTGTAGCCTTTAGATGTGGTCTTGGGAGCCCTGTCCATCATTCATGTCCAAGTGGCCACACCAGCTTCTCCACTGGTCACTCTACTTTCTTATCCACCCATTGATATGTTCTCCAAACCATGTTCAGACCAACTTGGAGGTGGAGATCAACTTGGAGGTTACAGCCAACTTGGAGGTAGAGGCCAACTGGGAGGTAGAGGCTGGTTGACTAGACGGTGGAGGCCAATGTGGAGGTGGACGTCAACTTGATGGTGGAGGCCAACTGGGAGGTATAATAAGATATAATAAGCAGATTGATATAAAAAGCAGATTGATAATCTCCCAGCGGGTAGATTAGCTAACTGGGAGGTGGAGGTCCGTTTGGAGGTTGGAGTCCAAGTTGGATGTGGAGGCCAATATGTAGTTGGAGGCCAGTTAGGAGGTAAAGTCCAGTTGGGAGATTGGAGGCTAACTTGAAGGTGGAGGCTAACTTGGAGGTGAGGCCAATTAGGAAGTTGGAGGCTAACTTGGAGGTGGAGGCCCGTTTGGAGGTTGGAGTCCAATTTGGATGTGGAGGCCAACATGTAGGTTGTAAGCCAGCTAGGGGGTAGAGTCCAGTTGGGAGACTGGAGGCTAATTTGAAGGTGGAGGCTAACTTGGAGGTGAGGCCAATTTTGAGGTTAGAGGCTAACTTAGAGGTGGAGGCCAGTTTGGAGGTTGGAGTCCAACTTGGATGTGGAGGCCAACATGTAGGTTGGAGGCCAACTAGGAAGTAGAGTCCAGTTGGGAGATTGGAGACTAACCTGATGGTAGAGGCTAACTTGGAGGTGGGGGCCAATTTGGAGGTTGGAGACTAACTTGGAGGTGGAGGCCAGTTTGGAGGTTGGACTCCAAGTTGGATGTGGAGATCAACATGTAAGTTGGAGGCCAATTAGGAGGTGGAATCCAGTTGGGAGATTGGAGGCCAACTTTAGGGTAGAGGTTAACTGGGAGGTGGAGGCCAATTTTGAGGTTGGAGGCTCACTTGGAGGTGGAGGCCAGTTTGCAGGTTGCAGTCCAAGTTGGATGTGGAGGCCAACATGTAGGTTGGAAGCCAGCTAGGGGGTTGGCCTCTCAAAGTGCTGGGATTCCAGGCGTGTGAGCCACTGTGCCCGGCCGTGTTCAAATTTAATATTTAACTTTTCCTCCACAGATGGGCACAACCCCAAACCCCCAGTTGTCCACCAAAGGAGCTGTGGGAATCCAAAGTCACCAGTAACATGTGGTAGGACAATTTGGCTGAGATGTCTACAACACAGAAAGAGCGTTTGGCGTGTAAAGCAAAATATTTTATTAATGACATACATCCCATAGAGTCTGTTCAGAATGCAATTTCAGAATGAAAACAAACAATCTGTGGAGAAATCTGCGACTCTTTCTGTGGCGATCTGTGAAGAAAGGGCCACCTTTTTGGGGGACGACTGTATCGGTGAACGCAGGTCAGAAAAGCATGTGGCTCTTCATCACTCCATTTCTGTGAACGGCAAATGACACTTGAAAAGTGCTGTCGTGCAATGCTGAACTGAAGGAGCCTGTGGTGTCAATTAAAACTCACTTTGCGTCTTAAGCAGAGATGGCTGTCTTCGCTTTGGAGGCTGTAGAGAGAAATCACAGGACTGTATTTTTTTGTCGAGCCTGCTCACTGACATGTCTCCATCACTATTGAAGGATATTAATTACTGTCCTACTCTGTTTTCATGCTGCAGATAAAGGCAAGCCCGAAACTGGATAATTAACAAAGGGAAGAGGTTTCGTTTGTTTGTTTGGAGATGGAGTCTCACTCTGTCACCCAAGCTGGAGTACAATGGTTCAATCTCAGCTCACTGCAACCTCCACCTCCCGGTTCAAGTGATTCTCCTGCCTCAGCCTCCCGAGTAGCTGGGATTACAGGCACCTGCCACCATGCCCGGCTAATATTTGCATTTTTAGTAGAGACGGGATTTCGCCAGGTTGGTCAGGCTGGTCTCAAACTCCTGATCTCAGGTGATCTACTTGTCTCGGCCTCCCAAAGTGCTGGGATTACAGGCGTGAGCCACTGCACCCGGCCAAGAGGAATTCACTCTACCATGAGAACAGTATGGGGGAAGCTGCCCCCCACGATATTATTCTTTCTCACTAGGTCCCTCCCACAAGAGGTGGAAATTATGGAAGCTACAATTCAAGATGAGATTTGGGTGGGGACGCAGCCAAACCCTATCAATCACTCTGGGAGATAATGTGTCTATGTATTTTGAATTGCGTTTGTGACATTGTCCTTGTGGCTGGATTTTTTTTTTTTTCTTTTTTCCGTAAAAGACTATTTTATTGCTATTTCTTGCCTCCCTTTCTGGATCTGTCCCATGAGATGTTCAAAGGAGTCCTGTATGGAGATCGATCTCATAATTTCTTCATATTTAACATTTTGCAAAATTTTGTTTGTGTGTTTGAGACAGAGTCTTGCTCTGTCGCCCAGGCTGGAGTGCGGTGGCACCATCTCAGCTCACTGCAACCTCCGCTCCCTGGGTTCAGGTGATTCTCCTGCCTCAGCCTCCCGAGTAGCTGGGATTACAGGTGCCCACCACCACGCCCAGCTAATTTTTTTTTTTTTTTTTTTTTTTTGTATTTTTGTTAGAGACCGTGTTAGCCAGGACAGTCTCGATCACCTGAGTTCGTGATCTTCTTGCCTCGGCCTCCCAAAGTGGAAGGATTACAGGTGTGAGCCACCGCGCCCGGTCACATTCTGCCACATGTCTTATAGCCCAAAAGGTAGGATGGAGCGCATTCTTGTGTTTTGTAGATGGGGGAAATTCTCGTACATCACAGGTGGGGGAAATTTCTGTCTTGTATTGCTACGAGTAACTCTAGGTCATGCTTCCGTGAGAACAACCATCTCCAGAAGGTCCCAGGCTTTCAGGGAAGGGGACACGGGTTCACCCCCATCTCCTTGGTGACATGTTCTTAGCAAAGATTTCAGACAGTGTCAGGAAGGTCACCGGCTTTCA